>NC_142797.1:0-247500 GCF_049724085.1 Artemia sp. Qi Xiang Cuo
CCATGATTCTAATTCATATCCTTCATTTAGGGAGGTTAAGGCTTGGCTAAAAAAAGGGAATTGTCATTGAAAAAATCACAAATAAAGCACTTAATGTGGCTTTTCAGTGTCTTTTCAAACGAAAATATGAAAAATACTATGAAAATACGTTCCCATAAATCTAGTTCATATTCTTCCATTAGGGAGGTCAAGGCTTGGCTAAAAAAATGGAATTTTCAGTGAAAAACCCACAGATATAGCTCTTAATATGGCTTTCAGTGTGTTTTCCAACGAAAATATGCAAAAGATGATTAAAAGACGTTGCAATTACTCTATATCAAATCCCAAAGATTTAGATGTAACGTCTTGGAGAAAACATTTAATGGTCATTGAAAAACTCGCTAATATAGCTTTTAATATAGCTTTTCAATGTCGTTTAAAATGAAAATATGCAAAAAAACATGAAAATATGTATCTAAGATTCTAGGTCATATAGTTTAAATAAGAATGTTAAAGCTTGGCTAAAAAATGAAATTGTCAGTAAAAAACTCCAAAATAAAGCTCTTAATATGGTTTTTCAGTGTGTTTCCAAACGAAAATATTCAAAATACGATGAAAATACGTTCCCATGAATCTAGTTCATATCCTTCAATTAGGGAGGTCAAAGCTTTGCTAAAAAATGGAATTGTCAGTGAAAAACTCCCAAGTATAGCTCATAGTATGGCTTTTCAATGTGCTTTAAAACTAAATTATACAAAAAATAATGTAAATACATTTCCTTTATACTAGTTCATATAATACAAATAGTGAGTTCAAAGCTTGGCTAAAAAAATGGAATGGTCAGTGAAAAACTCACAAATATAGCTCTTAATATGGCTTTTCAGTGTTTTTTGCAAACTAAATAAGCAAAATACGATTAAAATATGTTTCCATGATTCTAAATTATATCCTTCAATTAGCGAGGTCATGGCTTGGCTAAAAAAATGTAATTGTCAGTGAAGAAACCACAAATATAGCTCTTATTATGGCTTTTCTGTGTGTTATACAAAACAAAATATGCAAAATACGATGAATATATGTTCCGATGACTCTAGCTCAACTCATTCATTTTGGGAGGTGAAGGTTTAGCTAAAAAAATGGAATTGTCAGTGAAAATCTCACAAATATAGCTCTTAATATGGCTTTTCAGTGTGTTATACAACGAAAATATGCAAATGAGGCAAATACGTTTTCATGAAACTAATTCATATCCTTCAATTAGGGAGGTCAAGGCTTGGCTAAAAAATGGAACTTTCAGTGAAAAACTCACAAATATAGCTTTTAATATGACTTTTCAGTGTTTTTTAAAACGAAAATATGCAAAATACGATGAAAATATGTTACCATGATTCTAAATCATCTCCTTCAATTAGCGAGGTCGAGACTTGGTTAAAGAAAAGTAATTGTCAGTTAAACAATCACAAATATAGCTCTTAATATGAATTTTTAGTGTCTTTTACAACAAAAATATGAGAAATACTAATAAAATATGTTACTATAATTCTACTTTATATTGTTCAATGATAGTGGCCAAGGCTTGGAATAAAAATAGAATTGTCGGTCAAAAACTCACAAATATAACTCTTAATATGACTTTTTAATGTGTTTTACAACGAAAATATGAGAAATAAGATAAAAATAAGTTCCTATGACTCTAGTTCATATCCTTCAATTATCGAGGTCAAGGCTTGGCTAAAAAATTGTTTAATTGTCAGTGTAATCCTCACAAATAGAGCTCTTAATATTGCTTTTAATTTTGTTTTACAACGACAATAGTCAAAATACTATTGAAATATGTTACACTTAATCTGTTTAATCTCATTCAGTTTGGAAGTTGTAGGCATGTCTAGAAAATGTAATTTTCATTGAAAACACCACCGATAAAGCTCCTAATACGGCTTTTAAGTGTTTTTTCCAACGAAATGATGCGAAATAAGATTAAAATATGTTTCCATCATTCTAGTTCGTCTTATTTAATTAGCGATGTCGAGGCTTGGCTAAAAAAATGGAATTGTCAATGAAACAATCACAAATATAGATGTTAATAGGACTTTTCAATGGGTTTTATAAAGAAAATACGCAAAATACGATGTAAATATGGTACGATTACCCTAGTTAAAATTCTTTAAATAGGGAGGTTAATGAGTGGCTAGAAAATTGAAATGTAGCTTATAAAACAACAAATATAGCTGTTAATATGGGTTTTCAGTGTTTTTTACAACAAAATATGCAAAATACGATGAAAAAACGTTCCCATGAATCTAGTTCATATCCTTCAAATAGGGAGGTCAAGGCTTGGCTAAAAAAATGTTTAATTGTCAGTGAAAAACTCACAAATATAGCTCTTAATATGGCTTTTCAGTGTGTTTTACAACGAAAATATGCAAAAAACCGTGAAAATACGTTGCTATTAATCTAATTCATATCTTTCAATTAGCAAGTGCGATGCTTGGCTAAAAAATGGAATTCTAAGAGAAAAACTCACAGAATTAACCTTTAATTTGCCCTTTGATTGTTGTTTTCCAATGAAAATGTGCAAAATATTATGAAAATATTTTCCCATGGAACTAATTAATATCTATCAATTAGGGAGGTCAAGGCTTGGCTAAAAAATGAAATTGTTAGTGAAAAACTCACAAATATAGATCTTAATATGACTTTTCAGTTTTTTTTACAACGAAAACATGCAAAATACGATGAAAATAATGTACCATGAATCTAATTCATATCCTTCAATTAGGGAGGTCAAGGCTTGGCTAAAAAAATTTTTAATTGTCAGTGAAAAACTCACAAATATAGCTCTTAATATGGCTTTTCAGTGTGTTTTCCAACGAAATTATGCAAAATACGATGAAAATACGTTTCCATGATTCTAATTCGTCTCCTTCAATTAGCGAGGTCAAGTCTTATCTAAAAAAAATGGAATTCTCAGGTACAAAATCACAAATATAGCTGTTAATATGAATGTTCTTTTTGTTTTACAACGATATTTTGAGAAATACGATAGAAATAAGTTCCCTTAAATCTATGTCATATACTTCATGTAGAGAGTTCAAAGCTGTGCTAAAAAATGGACATGTCTGTGAAATCTCACTAGTATCGCTCTAAACATGGCTTTTTATTTTGTTTTACAACTATAATATGCAAAATACGATGAAAATAATTTCACATGACTCTAGTTCATATATTTCAATTAGCGAGTTAAAGGCTTGGCTAAAAAAATGGAATTGACATTGAAAAACTCACAAATATAGCTCTTAATGTGGCTTTTCTGTGTGTTATCCAACGAAAAAATGAAAAATACGATGAAAATACGTCCCCATGAATCTAGTTCATATAATCTTCAATTAGGGTGGTCAAGGCTTGGCTAAAAAAATGGAATTGTCAGTGAAAAACTCACAAATATAGCTCTTAATATGGCTTTCAGTGTGTTTTCCAACGAAAATATGCAAAATATGATGAAAATACGTTCCCATGAATCTAGTTCATATAATTCAATTAGTGCGGTAAAGGCTATGCTAAAAAATGGAATTGTTAGTGAAAAACTCTCAAATATAGCTATTAAAAGGGCTTTTCAGTTTCTCTTCCAATGAAAATATTCAAAATACGATGAAAATACGTACCTAAGATTCTCGCTCATATCCTTCAAATAGGAATATCAAAGCTTGGCAAAAAAATGAAATGGTCAGTTAAAAAATACAATATATAGCTTTTAATATGTCTTTTCAGTGTTTTATCCAACGAAAATATGCAAAATACGATGAAAATACGTTCCCATGAATCTAGTTCATATCCTTCAATTAGAGAGGTCAAGGGTTGGCTAAAAAAACAGAATTGTCTGTGAAAAACTCACAAATATAACTCTTAATATGGCTTTTCAGTGTGTATTCCAACGAAAATATGCAAAATACGATGAAAATACGTTTCCTTGATTCTAAATCATATCCTTCAATTAGCGAGGTCAAGGCTTGGCTAAAAAAATGGAATTGACAGTGAAAAAAACACAAATAAAGCTCTTAATATGGCTTTTCAGTGTGTTTTCAAACGAAAATATGAAAAATACGATTAAAATATGTTCCCACGATTCTAGTTCAAATCCTTTATTTAGTGTGGTGATGATTTGGCTAAAAAATGGAATTGTCAGTAAACAAACTCACAAATATAGCTCTTAATATGGCTTTTCAGTGTGTTATACAACGAAAATATGCAAAATATGAGGCAAATACGTTCCCATGAATCTAGTTCATATCCTTCAATTAGGAAGGTCAAGACTTGGCTAAGAAATGGAATTGTCGGTCAAAAACGCACAAATATAGCTCTTAATATGGCTTTTCAGTGTGTTTTACAACAACGATATGCAAAATACGATGAAAATACGTTTCCATGATTCTAAATCGTCTCCTTCAATTAGTGTGGTCACGGCTTGGCTAAACAAAAGGAATTGTCAGTTAAAAATTCACAAATATATCTCTGAATATGATTTTTTAATGTTTTTTACAACGAAATTATGAGAAATACGATGAAACTACTTTACCATGAATCTAGATCATATAATTCAATAAAGGAGTTAAAGAATTGGCTAAAAAAATGGAATTATTATGGAAAAACTCGCAAATATAGCTTTTAATATGACTTTTCAGTGTGTTTTCCAACGAAAATATTCGAAATACGATGAAAATACGTTACTATGATTCTAATTCATATCCTTCAATTAGGGAGGTCAAGGCTTGGCTAAAAAAATGTTTAATTGTCAGTGAAAAACTCACAAAGAGAGCTCTTAATATCGCTTTTCAGTGTGTTTTACAACGAAAATATGCAAAATACGATGAAAATATGTTCCCATGAATCTAGTTCATATCCTTCAATTAGGGAGGTCAAAGCTTGGCAAAAAAATGGAATTGTCAGTGAAAAACTCACAAGTATAGCTCCTAATATGCTTTTTCAGTGTGTTTTCCAACAAAATTATACAAAATACGATGAAAATATGTTTCCATGATTCTAAATCGTCTCCTTCAATTAGTGAGGTCAAGGCTTGGCTAAAAAAATGGAATTGTCAATTAAATTATCACAAATATAAATCATAATATGGCTTTTTCGAGTGTTTTAAAACAAAAATGTTCGAAAGTAGATGTACATATGTTGCGATGAACCTAATTCATATTCTTTAATTAGTAAGTACAATTCTTGGCTAAAAAATTAAAATGTAATTGAAAAAATCACAAATATATATCTTAATATTGCTTTTCAATGTGTTTTCCAACGAAAATATGCAAAATACGATAAAAAAACGTTCCCATGAATCTAGTTCATATCCTTCAAATAGGGAGGTCAAGGCTTGGCTAAAAAAAATGTTTAATTGTCAGTCAAAAAATCAAAAATATATCTCTTAATATGGGTTTTCAGTGTTTTATCTAACGAAAATACACACAATACGATTAAAATACGTTGCCATGAATCTAATTAATAAGCTTAATATAGGGTGATAGAGGCTTGTCTAAAAAATGGAATTGTCAGTGAAAAACTCAAAAATATAGCTCTTAATATGGCTTTTTAGTGTTGTTTTCCAGCGAAAATATGCAAAATACGATTAAAATACGCTCCCATGAATCTAGTTCATATCCTTCAATTAGCGAGGTTAAGGCTTGGCTAAAAAATGGAATTGTCAGTGAAAAACTCACAAATATACCTCTTAATATGGCTTTTCAATGTGTTTTACAAAGAAAATATGCAAAATACGATGAAAATACGTTCCCATGAATCTAGTTCATATCCTTTAATTAGGTAGGTCAAGGCTTGGCTAAAAAATTGAATTGTCAGTGAAAAACTCACAAACATAACTCTTAATATGGGTTTTCAGTGTTTTTTCCAACGAAAATATTCAAAATACGATGAAAATACGTTCCCATGAATCTAGTTCATATCCTTCAAATAGGGAGGTCAAGGCTTGGCTAAAAAAATGTTTAATTGTCTGTGAAAAACTCACAAATATAGCTCTTATTATAGCTTTTCAGTGTGTTATACCACAAAAATATGTAAAATACGATGAAAATACGTTCTCATGAATCTATTTTAGATGCTTCAATTAGGTAAGTCAGCGCTTGGCTAGAAAAAATGAAATTTTAAGTGAAAAAATAGAAAATATAGCTCCTAATATGACTTTTCAGTGTTGTTTTCTAACGAAAATATGCAAAATACGATTAAAATACGCTCCCATGAATCTAGTTCATATCCTTCAATTAGGGAGGTCAAAGCTTGGCTAAAAAATGGAATTGTCTGTGAAAAACTCACAAATATACCTCTTAATATGACTTTTCAGTGTGTTTTACAACAAAAATATGCAAAATACGATGAAAATACGTTCCCATGAATCTAGTTCATATCCTTCAAGTAGGGAGGTCAAGGCTTGGCTAAAAAAATGTTTAATTGTCAGGGAACAACCCACAGATATAGCTCTTAATATGGCTTTTCATTTTGTTTTCAAACGAAATTATGCAAAATACGCTAACTATACGAGTATAATCCTGTTGATTTAATTTATCTCATACAATCAGTGTGTTCGTGGCCTGGCTAAAAAAATGGACTTGAAAGGGACATTATCACAATTGAAGCTCTTAGGAGTAATTTTCAGTTTCATATACTACGAAATTACGCGCATTATTATAAAATACCGCAGCCTTGATAACCACTCATATTTTTCAGGTAACAAGGTCAAAGCTTGGCTAAAAAATGGAATTGTCAGTGAAAAAATCACAAATATAGCTCTTAATATAGCTTTTCAATGTTTTTTACAACGAAAATATGCAAAATACGATGAAAATACGTTCCCATGAATCTATTTCATATCCTTCAATTAGGGAGGTCAAGGCTTGGATAAAAAATGGATCTGTCAGTGAAAAAAACAGAAAAATAGCTCTTTATATAGCTTTTCAGTGTGTTTTAAAACGAAAATACGAGAAATACGATGAAAATACTTTTCCTTCAATCTAATTAATATCATTCGATTAGCGAGGTCAATGCTTGGCTAAAAAAATGGAATTGTCAGTGAAAGACTCAAAAATATAGCTCTTAATATGGCTTTTCAGTGTGTTTTCCAACGAAAATATGCAAAATACGATTAAAATACGTTCCCATGAATCTACTTCCTATCCTTCAATTAGCGTGGTCAATTCCTGGCTAAAAAAAATGCAATTGTAAGTGAAAAACACACAAGTATAGCTCTTAATAGGACTTTTAAGTGTGTCTTACAACGAAAATAATAAAAAAACGTTGAAAATACGCTACTTTTAATCTAACTACAATTTTTCAATTAGGGAGGTCAAGACTTGGCTAAAAATTGTATTTGTCATTTAAAACTCACATATATATTTATTAATATGGCTTTTGATTGTGTTTTCAAAAGAAAATACGCAAAAAACGAATAAAAATACGATCCCAGGAATATAATTCATATACTTCAAATATAGGGGAAGAGGATTGTATAAAAAAATGTATAATTGTCATTGAAAAAATAACATATTTAGTACTTAATTCTGGTTTTCTTATTTTCTAACAAAGTATATTCTATCACTAAGATTAACATTCGATCAAATTACTATAATTAATATCCTTCAAGTGACGTGGTCAAGGTTTTGCTAAAAAAATGGACTTTTCAGTGAAAACTAACAAATAAAACTCTAAATATGGCTTTTCAGTGTGTTTTCCAACTAAAATATGCAAAATACGATGAAAATACGTTCCCATGAATCTAGTTCATATCCTTCAATTAGCGAGGTCAAGGCTTTGCTAAAAAAAAGAATTTTCAGTGAAAAACTCTAAAATATAGCTATTAATTTGGCTTTTCATTGTGTCTTCCAACGAAAATATGCAAAATACGATGAAAATACGTTCCCAGGAATCTAGCTCATATCCTTCAATTAGGGAGGTCAAGGCTTTGCTAAAAAATAGAATTTTCAGTGAAAAACTCAAAAATATAGCTCTTAATATGGCTTTTCATTGTGTCTTCCAACGAAAATATGCAAAATACGATGAAAATACGTTCCCTTGAATCTAGCTCATATTTTTCAATTAGTGAGGTCAAGGCTTGGCTAAAAAAATGTTTAATTGTCGGTGAAAAACTCACAAATATAGCTCTTAATATGGCTTTTCAGTGTGTTTTCCAACGAAAATATGCAAAATACGATGAAAATACGTTCCCATGAATCTACTTCATATCCTTCAATTAGGGAGATCAAGGCTTGGCTAAAAAATGGAATTGTCAGTGAAAAACTAACAAATATAGCTCTTAATATGGCTTTTCAGTGTGTTTTACAACGAAAATATGCAAAATACGATGAAAATATGTTCCCATCATTCTAATTCATCTCATTTAATTAGCGAGGTCAAGACTTGGCTAATAAAAAGTAATTGTCAATTAAAATATCACAAATATAGATGTTAATTTGACTTTTTCTTGGGTCTTATAAATAAAATATGCAAAATAAGATGAGAATACGTTCCGATGAATCTCGCTCATATCCTTCAATTAGGGAGGTCAAGGCTTGGCTAAAAAAAAGAATTGTCAGTGAAAAACTCACAAATATAGCTCTTAATATGGCTTTTCAATGTGTTTTCCAACGAAAATATGCAAAATACGATGAAAAAACGTTCCCATGAATCTAGTTCATATCCTTCAAATAGGGAGGTCAAGGCTTGGCTAAAAAAAATGTTTAATTGTCTGTGAAAAACTCACAAATATAGCTGTTAATATGAGTTTTATTTGTTTCTTACAACTAAAATATTCAAAATACGATGAAAATACGTTCCAATTAAAATAGTTAATATCCTACTATTAGGGAAGTAAAGGCTTTGCTAAAAAAGGGAATTGTAAGTGAAAAAATAACAAATATAGCTATTAATATGGCTTTTCAGTGTTGTTTTCTAACGAAAATATGCAAAATACGATGAAAATATGTTCCCATGATTCTAGTTCATATCTTTCAATTAGGGAGGTCAAGGCTTGGCTAAAAAAGGGAATTTTCAGTGAAAAACTAACAAATATAGCTCTTAATATGGCTTTTCAGTGTGTTTTCAAACGAAATCATGCAAAATAAGATGAAAATATGTTCCCATGATTTTAATTAATATCCTTGAATTAGCGAGGTCGAGGCTTGTCAAAAAAAATAAAATTCTCAGTGAAAAACTCACAGATATAGCTCTTAATATGGCTTTTCAGTGTGTTTTCCAACGAAAATATGCAAAATACGATGAAAATACGTTCCCATGAATCTAGTTCATATCCTTCAATTAGGGAGGTCAAGGCTTGGCTACAAAATGGAATTGTCAGTGAAAAAATCACAAATATAGCTCTTAATATGGCTTTTCAATGTGTTTTCCAACGAAAATACGCAAAATACGATGAAAATACGTTCCCATGAATCAAATTCATATCTTTCAAGTAGATAGGTCAAGGTTTGTCTAAAAAAATGGATTTGTAGGTGAAAAACACACAAACATACCTCTTAATATGGCTTTTAAGATTTTGTTCTAAAGAAAATACGCTCAATACGATGAAAATACGTTGCCAGGGATCTACTTCATATCCTTCAATTAGCGAGGTCAAGGCTTGGCTAAAAAAATGGAATTGTCAGGAAAAAACTCACAAGTATATCTCTTAATAGGGCTATTCAGTGTGTTTTATAACGAAAATAAGCGTAATACTTTGAAAATATCTTCCCATTATTCTATTTCACATCTTTCAGTTAGCGAATTCAAGGCTTGGCTAAAAAAATGGAATTGTCAGTGAAAAACTCACAAATATAGCTCTTATAATGGATTTTAAGTGGGTTTTAAAACGAAAAAATGAAAAATACGATGAAAATACGTTCCCATGAATCTAGTTCTTATCCTGCAATTAGGGTGGTAAAAGCTTGGCTAAAAAATGGACGTATCCTTTAAAAACCCAGAAATAGATCTGTTAATCGGGCTGTTCAGAGTGTTATATAACGAAAATTCGTAAAAAACGATGAAAATACAGTCCAAAGAATCCTTTTCATATCCTTCAAATATGGAGGTAGAGTCTTGGATAAAAAAATGTGGAATGTTCAGTAAAAAACACACAATTCATGTGCAAAATATTTCATTTTTTCGCGAAATACCACGACTATTTTTAAAATAAGAATAATTTATGTTCACTTAACTATAGCCCAGACCCTCTCAGTTGGGAGTCAGCTGCTCGGATAAAAAATGAATTGACAGGTGAACAAACTACCACAAATATATTTTCTTTTTGCCTTTCATTGTTGTTTTCCAATGAAAATATGCAAAATGCGAATAAAACACGTTCCCATGACTCTAATTCGTATCCTACAATTAGGGAGGTTAAAGCTTGGCTAAAAAATGGAATTGTCGGTGAAAAACTCACAAATATAGCTCTTAATATGACTTTTCAGTGTGTTTCCCAACGAAAATATGCAAAATACGATAAAAATACGTTTCCATGAATCTAATTCATATTCTTAAATTTAAGAGGACAAGTATTGGCTAAAAAAATGGACTTGTAATTGTAAAACTTAACAATATAGCTCAAAAAACGTAATTTAAATGTTTTTTTAACACGAAAATACGAGAAAAAATATTAAAATACTTTCCCATGAATTTAGTTAATATTATTCATTAATGTAGGTCACTGTTTGTCAAAACGTTGATATTTTGAGTAAAGATAATCAACCGAGCGCTAGAATTATTGCTTTACAGAGTTTTTTCTAACCAATATTTACTCCATACGAGGTCATTACGTACCAATGAAAATAGTTCTTATCCCTCCATGTAGGATTTAAAGGTGTTGCTAAAAAAATGGAATTTTCAGTGAAAAACTCACAAATATAGCTCTTAATATGGCTTTTCAGTATGTGTTTCCAACAAAAATATGCAAAATACGATGAAAATATGTTCCCATGAATCTAGTTCATATCCTTAAAGTAGAGAGGTCAAGGCTTGGCCACAAAATTGAATTATCAGTGAAAAACTCAAAGGTATAGCTCTAAATAGTGCTTTTTAGTGTTTCTTACTAAGACAAGTCGATAAAAACTACTTAATTAAAGTAACATTAATCTAAGTAATATATTGCAATGGTGGAGTTATAGGCTTTCTTAAAAAAAATGGGATTGGTAGTAAGAAACTCAAAAATAAATAGCTTAATACGTCCTGTAAGTGTGTTTTATAACGAAAATTTGCAAAATACGATGAAAATACGTTCCCATGATTCTAATTCATATCCTTAAATTAGGGAGGTCGAGGCTTGGCTAAAAAAATAGAATTGTCAGAGAAAAACTCACAAATATAGATCTTAATATGGCTTTTCAGAGTGTTTAGAAACAAAAATATGAAAAATACGATGAAAATAAGTTCCCAAGAATCTAGTTCATATAATTAAATTAGGGAGGTCAAGGCTTGGCTAAAAAAATGGAATTGTTAGTGAAAAACTCACAAATATAGCTCTTAATATGGCTTTTAAATATTTTTTACAAAGAAAATTCGAATAGTACGATGATCATACATTCTCAAAGAACTAATTTATTTTACTAAATTAGAGAGTTAATGGCTTGGCTAAAAAAATGGAAATTTAATTGAAAAACACTCAAATATATCTCTTATTATTGCATGGCAGAGTGTCATAAAGAGGACAAACAAACATAACGTCGAAAAATCGCACACAGTATCATAGTTCATATTCTTCAATTAGCGAGGTCAAGGCTTGGTTAAATAAATGGAATTGTCAGTAAAAAACTCACAAATATAGCTCTTAATATGGCTTTTCAGTGTGTTTTCCAACGACTATATGGAAAATATGATGAAAATACAGTTCAAAGAATCTAGTTCATATACATCCAGGAGAAATGTAAATTCTTTGTTAAAAAAAATGGAATTGTCAGTGAAGACATAACAAATAAAGCTCTTATTCGGAACTTTCAGTCTGTCATATAACGAAAATACACAAAATGATATGACAATCAGCTCCCATGATTCTAATTCATATACTTCAATTAGGTAAGTCAAAGGTTTGCTAAAAAAATGGAATTGTCAGTGAAAAACTCACAAATATATTTATTATTACAGCTTTTCTGTTTGTTATACAGAGAAAATATGTAAAATACGATGAAAATATGTTTCCATGAATCTACTTTGAATCCTTCAATTAGGGAGGTCAAGGCTTGGCTAAAAAATTGAATTTTCAGTGAAAAACTCACAAATATAGCTCTTAATGTGGCTTTTCAATGTGTTTTTCAACTAAAATATGCAAAATACGATGAAAATATGTTCCGATGAACCTAGTTCATATCATTAAATTAGGGAGGCCAAGACTTGGAAGAAAAATTGTATAGTGGTTGCAAAACAAACAAGTATTTATCATTAGTAGTCTTTTCAGAGTATAATGAGGAGTAGATGTGAAGAATATGATTACTTAACGTACGCTAGAAAAATTACCTCCTACTTCGAGGAATTTAGTCATAGCTTTTCTAAAAAAATGGACTGGTATATGAACAACTCACAATTAGTGAACTTAGTCTGGCTTTTCAGCTTGTTTTACAAAGACATCATTTAAAATAAGAAAACTATATTTTCCCATGAATCCTATTCTAATCCTTTAATTAGCGGGGTCAATGCTTGGCTAAAAAAATAAATTGTTAGTGAAAAACTCACAGATATAGTTGTTAATATGGGTTTTTAGCGTTTTTTACAATGAAAATATTCAAAATACAATGAAAATACGTTCCCATGAGTCTAGTTCATATCCTTCAATTAGGGAGGTCAAAGCTTGGCGAAAAAAAAGGGAATTGTCAGTGAAAAAATCACAAATATAGCTCTTAATATGGTCTGTGTCGTCTCTGTGTCGACACTGAGACGACACAGAGACGACACTGAGACGTCTCTGAGACGACACAGAGTCGTCTCTGTGTCGTCTCTGTGTCGTCTCTGTGTCGTCTCTGTGTCTTCTCTGTGTCGTCTTTGTGTCGTCTCTGTGTCACTCAGACTCGTCTCTGTATCGTCGTCTCAGAGACGACACAGAGACTCTGCGTCGTCTCTCTGTCTCTGTGTCTGTGTCGACTGTCTCTGTGTCGTCTCTGTGTCATTGACACAGATAAGTCTCTGTGTCGACAAAGAGACGACCCTGAGACGACACAGAGACGTCACAGAGACGACACAGAGACGACACAGAGACTCTATGTCTTCTCTGAGACGACGACACAGACTAGTCTCTGTGTCGTCGTCTCAGAGACGACACAGAGACTCTGTGTCGTCTCTGTGTCGTCTCTCTGTCTCTGTGTCAACTATCTCTGTGTCGTCTCTGTGTCGTCTCTGGGTCGTCTCTGTGTCGTTTCTGTGTCGTCTCTGTGACGTCTGACAGAGACACAGTGTCTGTGTCGTCTGTGTCTTTGTCAGTGTCTCTGTGTCGTCTCTGTGTCGTCTCTGTGTCGTCGACGACAGACGACTCTGTGTCGTCTCTGTGTCGTCTCTGTGTCTCGACATAGAGACGACACAGACGACACAGAGAGACGACACAGAGAGACGGCACAGAGAGATGACAAAGAGACGGCACAGAGACGGCAAAGAGACGACAAACAGCTGAGACCGAGTCGTCTGTCGTCGACTAAACCCCGCATCTGACACAGACACAGAAGAAACAGAAACATTTAATCTTTTTCGTCGGCTATAGTAAGAAAACCAAACGACCGAGACACAGAGACGACACAGAGACGACACAGAGACGACACAGAGACACAGAGTCGTCTGTGTGTCGTCTCTGTGTCGTCTCACACAGAGACGACACAGAGAAGTCTCTGTGTCGACACAGAGACGACACTGAGACGTCTCTGAGACAACACAGAGCCGACACCGTGACGACTCTGTGTCGTCACAGAGACGTCACACAGACGACAAATAGACGACACCGAGTCGACACCGAGATGACCAAGAGACGACCCAGAGTCGGCACAAAGACGTGATTGAGACGACACAGAGACTCTGTGTCGTCTCTGTGTCGTCTCTGTGTCGACGACACAGAGACGACTCTTTGTCGTCTCTGTGACGACTCTGTGTCGTCTCAGAGACGTCTCAATGTCATCTCTGTGTCTCTGTGTCGTCGTCTCAGTGTCGTCTCTGTGTCGTCTCTGTGTCGTATATTTGTCGTCTCTGTGTCGTCTCTGTGTCGTCTCTGTGTGTCGTCTCTGTGTCGTCTCTGTGTCGTCTCTGTGTCGTCTCTGTGTCGTCTCTGTGTCGTCAAAGAGACGACACAGAGACGACACAGAGAAGACGTCTCTCTGTGTCGTCTCTGTGTCGTCTCTGTTTCGTTTCTGTGTGTCGTCTCTGTGTCGTCTCTGTGTCGTCTCAGTGTCACAGAGACGACAGTCACAGAGACTCAGTGTCAGAGTCTCAGTGTCTCTGTGTCGTCTCTGTCGTCTCTGTGTCGAATCTGTGTCGTCTCTGGGTACTCGATTTGTCGTCTGTGTGTCGTCTCTGTGTCATCTCTGTGTCGTCTCTGTGTCGTCTTTGTGTCGTCATAGACGACACAGAGACGACACTAGAGACGACGTCTTTGTGTCTGTGTCGTCTCTGTGTCGACAGAGTGACGACACTGTGACGCCACAGAGACGACACAGAGACTCTGTGTCGTGTCGACACAGAGGCTCTCTGTGTCTCTGTGACAGACACGACACATAGACTCTTTGTAGTCTCTGAGACGTCTCTGTGTCGTCTCTGTGTCGTCTCAGAGACGACACAGAGACGACACAGAGATGACACAGAGTTGTCTTTGTGTCGTCTCTGTGTCGTCACTGAGACGTCTCCGTGTCGTCTCTGTGACGACTCTGTGTCGTCTCAGAGACGTCTCAGTGTCGTCTCTGTGTCGTCTCTGTCGTCTCCGTGTCTCTGTGTCGTTGTTTCAGTGTCGTCTCTGTGTCGTCTCTGTGTCATCTCTGTGTCGTCTCTGTGTCGTCTTTGTGTCGTCATAGACGACACAGAGACGACACTAGAGACGACGTCTCTGTGTCTGTGTCGTCTCTGTGTCGACACTGTGACGACACTGTGACGACACAGAGACGACACAGAGACTCTGTGTCGTGTCGACACAGAGGCTCTCTGTGTCTCTGTGACAGAGACGACACATAGACTCTTTGTCGTCTCTGAGACGTCTCTGTGTCGTCTCTGTGTCGTCTCAGAGACGACACAGAGACTCTGTCGTCTTTGTGTCGTCTGACACAGAGACGACACAGAGATGACACAGAGTCGTCTTTGTGTCGTCTCTGTGTCGTCTCTGTGTCGTCTCTGTGTCGTCACTGAGACGTCTCTGTGTCGTCTCTGTGACGACTCTGTGTCGTCTCAGAGACGTCTCAGTGTCGTCTCTGTGTCGTCTCTGTCGTCTCCGTGTCTCTGTGTCGTCGTCTCAGTGTCTTCTCTGTGTCGTCTCTGTGTCGTCTCTGTGTCGTCTCTGTGTCGTCTCTGTGTGTCGTCTCCGTCTCGTCTATGTGTCGTCTCTGTGTCGTGTGTCTCTGTGTCGTCTCTGTGTCGTCTCTGTGTCGTCTCTGTGTCGTCTCGGTTACGTCGAAGTGTCGACTCTGTGTCGTCTCTGTGTAGTCTCTGTGTGTCGTCTCTGTGTCGTCTCTGTGTCGTCTATGTGTCGTCTCTGTGTCGTCTCAGTGTCACAGAGACGACAGTCACAGAGACTCAGTGTCAGAGTCTCAGTGTCTCTGTGTCGTCTCTGTCGACTCTGTGTCGTCTCCGTGTTGTCTCTGTGACGACACAGAGACGACACAGAGACGACACAGAGACTACACAGAGACGAAAAAGAGACGACACACAGACGACACAGAGACGACACAGAGACGACACAGAGAGTCGTCTATGTGTCGTCTCTGTTTCTGTGTCTTCTCTGTGTCGTCTCTTTGTCTTCTCTGTGTCGTCTCTGTGCCATCTCTGAGTTGTTGCGGCCTGTTGGTCGTCTCTGTGTCGTCTCTGGTTCGTCTCTGTTTCTTCACTTTGTCGTCGTCTCTGTTTTTGCTGTGGTTCCAAACGGTGCCGTGTCTGTTTTAGCTCGTAGCCGTGTCGTTTGCGTCGCGGTGTCGTCTCTGTGTCGTTTCTGTGTCGTCTCTGTGCCGTCTCTGTGTCGTCTCTATGTCGTCTCTTTGTCGTCTCTCTGTGTCGTCTCTATGTCGACACAGAGACGACACAGAGACAACACAGAGTCGTCTCTGTGTCGTCTCTGTCGTCTCTCTGTCTCTGTGTCGACACAGAGACTCTGTGTCGTCTCTGACGACTTTGTCTCTGTGTTTGTTTCGTCTCCCTGTGTGTGTGTGATTGTGATTGTGTCGTCTCCCTGTGTGTGTGTGATTGTGTCTTCTCTTTGTGTGTGTTGTCTCTGTTTGTTTGTCGTCTCTGTGCGTGTGTCGTCTCTTTGTGTGTGTCGTCTCTGTTTTTGTTTGTGTCGTCTCTGCGTGTGTGTCGTCTCTCTGCGTATGTCATCTCTGTGTTTTTGTCGTCTCTGTTTGTGTATCGTTTTTATGTTTGTATTGTCTCTATGTGTTTGTCATCTCTGTGTCTGTTTCGTTTCTGTGTGTGCGTAATCTCTGTGTATGTGTTGTCTTTGTGAGCGTGTCGTCTCTGTGTGTTAGTCGTCTCTGTGCGTGTGTCATCTCAATTTGTTTGTCATCTTTGTGTGTGTGTCACCTCTGTGTGTTCGTCGTCTCTGTGTGTGTGTCGTCTCTCTGTGTGTGTCGTCTCTCTGTGTGTTTCGTCTCTCTGTGTGTGTTTCGTCTCGGTGTGTGTGTCATCTCTGTGTTTTGTGTCGTCTCTGTGTGTGTGTGTCGTGTCTCTGTGTGTCGTCTCTGTTTGTGTGTTGTCTCTGTGTGTTTTTCGTATTTGTGTGTGCGTCGTCTCTGTCTTTGTTTCGTTTCTGTGTGTGTATCGTCTCTCTGTGTGTGTCATCTCTGTTTGCGTGTCGTCTCTGTGTGTTTGTCGTCTCTGTTTGTGTGTCGTCTCTGTGTTTGTGTCATCTCTGTTTTTATGTTGTCTCTGTGTTTGTTTCGTCTCTCCTTGTGTGTCATCTCTGTGTTTGTTTCATCTGTGTGTGTGTGTCTTGTCTGTGTGTGTGTCGTCTCTGTGTTTGTTTTGTATTTGTATGTGTTTTGTCTCTGTGTGTGTGTCGTCTCTGTGTGTGTGTCGTCTGTGTGTGTGTCGTCTCTGTGTGTCTTTTCTATGTTTGTGTCGTCTCTGTGTGTGTGTCATATGTGTGTGTGTGTAGTCATCTCTGTGTTTGTGTCATCTCTGTGTGGGTGTCTCTTGTCTCTGTCTCTGTGTTTGTGTCGTCTCTTTTTGTGTGTCGTCTTTGTGCGTTTTTCGTCCATATATGTGTGTCTTCTCTGTGTGTGTGTTGTGTCTGTTTGTTTGTCGTCTGTGTGAGTGTGTCGTCTCTGTGTGTGTGTCGTCTATGTTTGTTTGTCGTCTCTGTGTGTGGGTCGACTATATGTGTTTGTCGTCTCTTTGCGTGTGTCGTCTCTGTGTTTGTGTCGTCTCTGTATGTGTGTCTTCTCTGTGTGTGTGTCTTCTGTGTGTGTTTGTCGTTTCTGTGTGTGTGTCGTCTTTGTGTGTGTGTCTTCCCTTTTTGTGTGTCTACTCTGTGTGTCTCGTCTCTGTATGTGTGTCGTCTCTGTGGGTGTGTTTTTTCTGTGTGTGTGTCGTCTCTGTGCGTGTGTCGTCTCTTTGTGTGTTTCGTTTCTGTTTGTGTGTGTCGTTTCTGCGTGTGTGTCGTTTCTCTGTGTGCGTAGTCTCTGTGTATATGTCGCCTTTTTGAGCGTGTCGTCTCGATGTGTGTGTCATCTCTCTGTGTGTTTCGTCTCTGTGTGCTAGTCGTCTCTGTGTGTTTGTCATCTCAATTTGTTTGTCATCTTTGTGAGTGTGTCACCTCTGTGTGTGTGTCGTCTCTGTGATTGTGTCGTCTCTTTTTGTGTGTCGTCTCTGTTTGTGTGTCATCTCTGTATGTATTTCGTCTCTGTATGTGTGTCATCTCTGTGCGTGTTTCGTCTATCTGTGTATTTTGTCTCTGTGTGTGTGTCGCCTCTGTGTGTTAGTCGTCTCTTTGTTTGTGTCGTCTTTATGTGTGTGTCGTCTCTGTGAATGTGTCGTCTCTGTGTGTGTGTCGTCTCTGTTTGTGTGTCGTCTCTGTATGTGTGTCGTCTTTGTGTGTGTCGTGTCTCTGTGTGTGTGTCGTCTCTGTGCGACACACATACTGAATCTTATGTATCTTATGTATCTTATGAGAATCTTATGTATCTAACTATAACTTAAATGAATACTGAGAAACTTTTCGTAATCAGTTGAAAGTAAGTGAAAATTACATATCCCAATGTTGCAATCAGACGTCAAGTTTAAAAAGTTATATTGTGAAACCTTTTATTTCCAATCATTTATCTTATATATATATTAGTGCTCTTGAAGTCAGTTACGTATCGTATCATTATAGCGTCAGGTGGAAGTATAGTCAAGTTTAGAGAAAAAACAAATATGTACCACTTTAAGTGATAGAATAGTCGCAAAGGCAGAACTCAATTAGTTAGAACCATGTAGAACCAATTAGAACCAGTTACGTATCGTATCATTATAGTGTCAGGTATCGTACCATTTTAAGTGATAAAATAGTCGCAAAGGCAGTACTTAATTAGTTAGAACTATGTAGAATTATAAGCATATCTGTTGAAGGAATTTTAGTATCAGGTGGAGCGAATAATAATTATTAAATTATCATAATCAAAAGCTTTAGTCAATAGAAACTCTTTGATTCTTTCATCAAATACAATGCATAGGTGGTGGAATTTGAGGTGTTGTTTTAATACATGTAGTCTAGTAAAACAATCGGAAACATGAAAAAAACACATCTTACCAAAGATAAGTTAATTCAAGTAACAAGTACCAAGTCAAAATAAAAAAAAAATAAAAAGAGGAAAGCAAAATCAAAATGTGAAAAAGTAGAAAAAGCAGGGTAACACAACGATGAGGACATCGTTAAGAACGGGAAGGATGATATGTAATGGGATCAATTCCCAAAACCCCGAAATTTTCCAAGTAAAAATAAAATTGGCCAGAAGATAAACCCAAAGAATTCAAGTAACACTTAATTGTCAAATTCAAAAAGTAGCGAAACATTGTATTACAATTGTAACTATGAAAAGAATCTTTCCGACAAAAAAAGGCAGCAGCAATAAATATGTGTTCCGCCATAATTACAAGGTATAAAGCTTAAAAACATTTTCTCGAGATACGAAAGTAAAACTAAATATTCCGCTGTAATTACAAGGTAAAGCTTTAAAAACATTTTCTTGGGATACAATGTGAGACTATGTAGCTTGCTTTAATTATAGAGTACAAACTTTGTTCAGCTAAGATAAATTCCAAAGTGAAGTCTTATAGAGTAATAAATCGTATCAAAAACTAGTTAAAATCGAATAGCTGGTTGGTACAGCACTGTCCAATAGTAATAGAGGACCAATAGGATCAGTATAATGCGCTCTTCAGTAACGCCCGAATGTAACCTTCGGCAAAAATCTCAGATTATAGTATTCTCGAACTTAGCAATTTGGGGTTAGTCTTGAGTTAGTCTTGGAACATTCTTATTCGAGTCTTTTTCCAGCCTTATGTCAATCTTGTTCGAATCTTATGAGAGTCTTACTTGAGACTCGGGCCAGTTTTATTGTAGACTCATTTTCAACCTATATCTTAAGTGAATAAAATAGACAATAGTACTGAACGTTACTTGTATTACCAGTGAGCGGTTTTAACCTAGTGTCATTTACTGCAAGTGTTTTGATATACCGAAGCTCTGTTCCAGTTATGTGAATAAATAAATGCATCACTTTCTTATTTTATTCTCTTTAAGCTAGTATTTCTCGAGACAGCTTGTCCTTGTGGCTCCACTCGCTCTCAAAGGGAACCTGAATCCATTCAATTTGATTTCGACTTAGTATGGCCGTTAAGGCGAGATCCCCATTCGTAAAGTTAATCTAAGCTCCCTACCCACGAAGTTCCGCCTCCATTTAGATATGCTGATCGCGAACCGTCGATTAAGAGTTTAACTGAAAATCCCCATTGCAATAATTAATTGAAAATTCCCATATAAAGAAATAACTTATAGTAGAAGAACAAACCGCTTTTATTGAAAACTTCTCTTAAAATATTGATTGTTTATTATTATTAACAAACCCCCCCCCCCCCAATTATACACATATAGAAGAAAAACAAACAGAGATGACACACACAAAAAGACGATTGACACACAGAGACGAAATACACACAGAGACGACACTAACACAGAGACGACACACAAACAGAGACAACACACGCCTAACGATGACACACGCACAGAGACGACACACACACTGAGACACGACACACACAAAGACACCACACATACAGAGACGACACACAAACAGAGACGACACACACACAGAGACGACACATTCACAGAGACGACACACACATAAAGACGACACAAAAAAAGAGACGACTAACACACAGAGGTGACACACACACAGAGACAAAATACACAGAGAGACGACACACGCACAGAGATGACGCACATACAGAGACGAAATACATACAGAGATGACACACAAACAGAGACGACACACAAAAAGAGACGACACAATCACAGAGACGACACACACACAGAGATGACACACACACAAAGATGACAAACAAATTGAGATGACAAACACACAGAGACGACTAGCACACAGAGACGAAACACACAGAGAGATGAGACACACACTGAGACGATACGCTCAAAAAGGCGACACATACACAGAGACTACGCACACAGAGAAACAACACAGACACAGAGATGATATACCCAGAGAGACGACACACACGCAGAGACGACACACACAAACAGAAACAAAACACACAAAGAGACGACACACGCACAGAGACGACACACACACAGAAAAAACACACCCACAGAGACGAAACACATACAGAGACGAGACACACAGAGACGACACACACAAAGAAAAGACACACACACAAAAACGACACACACATAGATACGACGCACACACACAGACGACACAAACACAGAGAAGACACACACACAGAGACGACACAAACACAGAGACGACACACGCACAGAGACGACACACACAGAGACGACACAAACACAGAGACGAAAAACATACAGAGACGACACACACAGAGAAACGACACACGCACAGAGACGACAAACAAACAGAGACAACACACACACACAGAGAAGACACACATATATGGACGAAAAACGCATAAAGACGACACACAAAAAGAGACGACACAAACACAGAGACAGAGACAAGAGACACCCACACAGAGACGAGACACACACAGAGACGACACAAACACAGAGACGACACACACACACAGACGAAACAAACAGAGAGACGACACAAACACAGAGACGACACACACAGAGAGACAACACACACACACAGACGACACACACACAAAAACAAAACACATACAGATACAAAACAAACACAGAGACGACACACACACAGACACGAGACTAACACAGAGACGAAACAAACACAGAGATGAAACACAAGGAAAGACGACACAAACACAGAGACAACACAAACACAGAGATGACAAAAACACAGAGACGACACACACACAGAGATGAAAAACACGCAGAAACGACACGCAAACAGAGATGAAACACACAGAGAGACGATACACACACAGAAACGAAACAAAGACAGAGACGACGCACACACAAATACGAAAAACACACAGAGAGGACACACATACAGAGACGACACACAGAGACACGACACACACACACAGAGACGAAACAAAACACAGAGATAACACACACACCGAGACGAAACACACACAGAGACGACACACACAGAGAGACGACACACACAGAGAGACGACACACACACAGAGACGATACACACACAGAGGTGACACACACACAAAGATGACAAACAAATTGAGATGACACACGCACAGAGACGACTAACACACAGAGACGACACGCTCACAAAGACAACACATACACAGAGATTAGGCACACACAGAAACGCCACAGACAAAGAGATGACAAACACATAGAGACAATACAAACATAAAAACGATACACAAACAGAGACGACACAAACACAGAGATGACATACACAGAGAGACGACACACACGCAGAGACGACACACACAAACACAGAGACGACACACACAAAGAGACGACACACGCACAGAGACGACACACGCACAGAGACGACACACACACAGAAAAAACATACCCACAGAGATGACACACATACAGAGACGAGACACACAGAGACGACACACACACAGAGAAGACACACACACAGATACGAAACACGCACAGAGACGACACACATACAGAGACGGCACATACACAGAGACGACTTACACACAGAGACGATACACACAAAGAGACAACAAACGCACAGTTACGACACGCATACAGAAACAATACACACGCAGAGACGAAACACACACAAAGACGAGGCACAAAGAGACGAAACACACTTAGAGATGACACACGCAAAGAGACGACACCTACACAGAGACGACGCATAAACATAAACTAAACAAACACAGAGACGACACACACACACACATACAAACGACACACACACAGAGACGACAAACGCACAGAGAAGAAACACACACAGAGATGACACACACATAGAGATGACACACGCAAAGAGACAACACAAACACAGAGACGACACACACAAAGAGACGAGATACATAGAGACGACAAACGCACAGAGACGACACACACAGAGATGACACACACAGAGACGACACACAAAGACAGACGACCCACACACAGAGATGACACACACACCGAGAAGACACACATACAGAGACGACTTACAAACAAAGACGACACATACACCGAGACGACAAAACACGGAGACGACACACACAGAGATATGACACACACACAGAGACGACACAAATATAGAGACGAAACACGCACAGAAACCACGCACAGACACAGAGACGACAGACACACATAGAAGACATACACATAGAGACGACACAAACATAGAGATGACTTACACACAAAGAAGACACACACACAGAGACGACACCCACAGAGACGACATACACTTAGAGACGACACGCACACAGAGATGACACACACAAACAGATGATACACACAGAGACGACAAACACCCTGAGATGAAACACATATAGAGACGAAACACGCAAATAGACGACACACACACAGAGACAACACACACACTGAGACGACACAAACACAGAGACGACAATCACACAGAGACGACACACACACAGAGAGACGAAACACATTAGATTAAACACACACAGAGACGACACAAACACAGAGACGACACACACACAAAGACGACACACAAACAGAGACGACACACACACAGAGACAACAAACACACAGATACGAAACACATACAGAGACGACAAACAAACAGAGAAGACAAACGCAATAGACGACACACAAACAGAGACGACACACACATATAGAAGACACACACACTGAGACAAGAAACACAAAAAGACGACTGACACACAGTAAAGAAACACACACAGAGACGACACAAACACAAAGACGACACACAAACAGAGACGACACACACACAAAGACAACAAACACACAGATAAGAAACACATACAGAGACGACAAACAAACAGAGAAGACACACGCAATAGACGACACACAAACAGAGACGACACACGCATATAGAAGACAAACACACTGAGATGACACACACAAAAAGACGACTGACACACAGAGGCGAAACACACACAGAGACGACATAAACAAAAAGACGACACACAAACAGAGACGACACACACCGAAAGACGACACAAGCACAGAGACGACACATACACAGAGACGAGACACACACACAGAGACGACACACATACAGAGACGACACACAAACAGAGACGACACACACATAAAGACGACACACACAGAGACGAATAACACACACAGACGACACACACAGAGAGATGAAATACACAGAGAGACGACACACGCACAGAAACGACACACACACAAATACAACACACACACAGAGGCTAAACACATACAGAGACGAGACACACACAGAGACGACACAATCAAAGAGATGACACACACACAGAGAAGACATACCAAGAGAGACGACACACGCACAGAGACGATACACACACAGACATGACACACACACAGACGACATACAATCAGAGACGAAACATAAAGAAACAACACACCCAGAGAGACGACTAACAAACAGAGACAACACACACACACAGATGACATACACAAAGAGATGACACACAGACAGAGACGACAAACAAACAGAGACGACACACACATAGAGACGACACATTCACAGACCCGACATACACAGAGAGACATCAAACACACAGAGACGACACACACACAAGGTAGAGACACACACAGAGACAACATAAACATAGAGACGACAAATGCACAGAAACGACACACACACAATGACGACATACACACTAGATGACATATACATAGAGACGACACATAAATAGAGATGACAGACACACAGAGACGGCACACCCACACAGACGACACACAAACAGAGACGACACACACACAGAGACGACACACAGACACAGAGCCGACAAATATACAGAGACGACCCACATATAGAGAAAACACAAACACAGACCCGACACACACAGAGAAGACACACACACAGAGACGAAACCTACACAGAGAGACGACATACACACAGAGAGACGACACACACACAGAGATGACAAGCAAACGGAGACGACACAAACACTGAGACGACTCACACACAGAGACGACACGCACACAGAAACGACAAAACACAGAGACGTCACACAAACAGATGAAACATAGACAGAAGACACACACATAACGATGACACACGAACAGAGACGACACACATACTGAGGCGACAAAAATAGAGAGACGACACAAACAAAGAGACGACACGCACAGAGACGATACACATATAGAGACGATACACGCAAAGAGACGACAGAAACACAGAGACGACACACACATAGTGACGACACACGCACAGAGCCGACACACACACAGAGACGACACAAACACAGAGACGACACAGACACAGAGACGACACACACCTAGACACGACAAAAATACAGAGACGACACAAACAAAGAGACGACACGCACAGAGACGATACACATATAGAGACGATACACGCAAAGAGCCGACAGAAACACAGAGACGACACACGCATAGAGACGACACACGCACAGAGACGACACACACACACACAGACGACACACACAGAGACGACACACACACAGAGATGACACACACACACACACAGAGAGACGACAAACACAAACTGACGACACAAAAACAGAGACGAATCTCATACAGAGACGACACAAACATAGAGATGACACACGCACAGAGACGACACACACACAGAAAAGACACACATGATGAGACGACACACAAAAACAGACGACAAACACAGAGACGACACAAATATAGAGATGACACACGCAAAGAGACGATACACACACAGAGACAACACACACACACAGAGATGATACAAACACAGAGACGACACACACACAGAGACGACACATACACAGAGACGAAACGAGCAAAGAGACAACACACATACAGAGACGACACACATATAGAGACGACGAACGCACAGAGACGACACACACACAGAGACGACAAAGACACAGAGACGACACACACACACAGACGACACATACACAGAAGACACACACACAACGATGACACACGAACAGAGACGACAAACACACTGACCCGACAAAATACAGAGACGACACAAACAAAGAGACGACACGCACAGAGACGGCACACATATAGAGACGATATACGAAAAGATACGACAGAAACACAGAGACAACACACACATAGAGACGATACAAACACAGAGATGACACATACACAGAGACGACACACACACAGAGACAGCAAACACACAGAGGCGAAACACATGCATAGACGACACACACACAGAGACGACACAATCACAGAGACGACACACACACAGAGAAGACAAACCCAGAGAGACGACAAACGCACAGAGACAACACACACACAGACACGACACACAGACAGACGACATACAAACAGAGACGAAACATAAAGAGACAACACACACAGAGAGACGACTGACAAACAGAGACAACACACACACAGACGACACACACACAGAGACGACAAACATATAGAGACGATACACGCAAAGAGACGACAGAAACACAGAGACGATTCGCACATAGAGACGACACACGCACAAAGACGACAAACACACAGAGACGACACAAACACAGAGACGACACATACACACAGACAACACACACACAGAGAGACGAAACACACAGAGACGACACACACAGACAGAGATGACACACACAGAGAGACGACACACACACACAGACGACACAAAAACAGAGACGACACACACACACAGACGACACAAAAACAGAGACGACTCTCTTACAGAGACGACACAAACATAGAGATGACAGACGCACAGAGACGACACACACACAGAAACGACACACACAGAGACGACACAAACATAGAGATGACAAACGCGAAGAGACGATACAAACACATAGACGACACACACAGAGAGAGATGATACAAACACAGAGACGACACATACACAGAGACGACACATACACAGAGACGAAAGGAGCAAAGAGACAACACACATTCAGAGACGACACACATATAGAGACGAAGAACGCACAAAGACGACAGAAACACAGAGACAACACACACTTAGAGACGACACACGCACAGAGACGACACACACACAGAGACGACACAAACACAGAGACGAAACATACACAGAGACGACACACACATAGAGACGACAAATGCACAGAGACGACATAAACACAGAGACAACACACACATAGAGACGACACAAACACAGAAACAACACACACACACACAGAGACGACACACATAGAGAAGACACAAACACAGAGACGACACACATATAGAGACGATACACGCAAAGAGACGACAGAAACACAGAGACGACACACACATTTTGACGACACACGCACAGAGAAGACACACACACAGAGACGACACAAACACAGAGACGACACATACACAGAGACGACAATCACCTAGAGACCACAAACGCACAGAGACGACACAAACACAGAGACAACACACACATAGAAACGACACAAACACATAGAAGACACACACACAGAGACGACACACACAGAGAAGACACACACAGAGAGATGACACACACACAGAGAGATGACACACACAGAGAGACGACACACACACACAGACGACACAAAAACAGAGACGACTCTCATACAGAGACGACACAAACATAGAGATGACACACGCACAGAGACGACACACACACAGAAACGACACACATGATGAGACGACACTCAAAAATGGACGACCCACACAGAGACGACACAAACATAGAGATGACACACGCAAAGAGACGATACACACACAGAGACGACACACACACAGAGAGATGATACAAACACAGAGACGACACACACACAGAGACAACACATACACAGAGACAAAACGAGCAAAGAGACAACACACATACAGAGACGACAAACATATAGAGACGACGAACGCACAGAGACGACACACACAGAGACGACAGAGACACAGATACGACAAACATATAGAGACGACACACTCACACACACACACACAGACGACACACAGACAGAAGACACACACACAACGATGACACACGAACAGAGACGACACACAATGAGACGACAAAAATACAGAGACGACACAAACAAAGAGACGACACGCACAGAGACGGCAAATATATAAAGACGATACCCGCAAAGAGACGACAGAAACACAGAGACAACACACACATAGAGACGACACAAACACAGAAACGACACATACAAAGAGACGACACACACACAAAGACAACACACATACAGAGGCGAAACACATACAAAGACGACACACACACAGAGACGACACAATCACAGAGACGACACACACACAGAGAAGAGAAGCCCAGAGAGACGACACACGCACAGAGACGACACACACACAGATACGACACACAAACAGACGACATACAAATAGAGACGAAACATAAAGAGACAACACACACACAGAGACGACTAACAAACAGAGACAACACACACACAGACGACACACACACAGAGACGACACACATACAGAGACGACAAACAAACAAAGACTACACACATAGAGACGACATATTCACAGACCCGACATACACAGAGAGACAACAAACACACAGAGAAACAACACACATACAGAGACGACACACATATAGAGACGACGAACGCACAGAGACGACACACACACAGAGACGACACAGACACAGAGACGACACACATATAGAGACGACACACACACACACACACACAGACGACACATACACAGAAGACACACACACAAAATGACACACGCACAGAGACGACACACACACTGAGACGACAAAAATACAGAGACGACACAAACAAAGAGACGACATGCACAGAGAAGACACACATATAGAGACGATACACGCAAAGAGACGACAGAAACACAGAGACGACACACACATATAGACGACACATGCACAGAGACGACACATACACACAGAGACGACACAAACACAGAGACAACACATACACAGAGACGACACATAGACACAGAGAGACGACACACGCAGAGAAGACACACACACAGAGACGACACACACACACAGAGATGACAAACACAGAGAGAGGACACACACAGAAAGACGACACACACCGAGACAACACACATACAGAGACGACAAACAAACAGAGACAAAACACACACAGAGACGACAAACAAACAGAGACGACCGATACACACAAACGACTAACACACAGAGACGACAAAAACACAGACGACACACTGAAAGAAGACACACACAGAGAGACGACACACACACAGAGACGACACATACACAGAGACAACACACAAAAAGAGATGACACACAGACAGAGACGACACACAAACAGAGACGAAACACACACAGAGAAGACACACACACAGAGAGAGAAAACACACACACAGACGACACACACACAGAAGACACACACGCGGAGACGACACACACAAGGAGACGACTCACACACAAAGAAAACAAACACCTAGACACCTAACACAAACCCACAGGACCCACACACAGAGAAAACACACACACAGAGACAACACACACACAGATGACACACACACACACAGACGACACAAACACTGAGACGACACACACACAGATACAACACACACTTCGAGACGACACACGCACAGAAACAACACACATACAGAGACGACACCCAAACAGAGACGGAACACATACAGAGACGACACACACACTCAGACAACACACACAAAGACGACACACACATAAATATGACATACGCACAGAGCCGACACACAAACAGAGCCGACACACACAGAGAGACGACACACACAAAGAGACGATATAAACACAGAGACGACACACACAGAGAGACGACTAACACACAGAGACGACAAACAAGCAGAGACGAAACACACATAGAGACGACACACGCACAGATACAACACACACACAAAGGCGACAGAAACACAGAGACGACACAAACGCAGAGAATATGGCTTTTCAGTGTGTTTTCCAACAAAAATATGTAAAATACGATGAAAATACGTTCCCATGAATCTAGTTCATATCCTTCAATTAGGGAGGTCAAGCCCTGGCTAAAAAATGGAATTGTTAGTAAAAAACTCACAAATATAGCTATTAATATGACTTTTCAGTGTCTTTCACAACGAAAATATGCGAAATACGATGAAAATACGTTCCTATGAATCTAGTTCATATTCTTAAATTAGAGAGGTCAAGGCTTGGCTAAAAAATGGAATTTTAAGTAAAAAAATCAAACATATAGCTCTTAATATGGCTTTTCAGTGTGTTTTCCCACGAAAATATGCAAAATACGATGAAAATACGTTCCCATGAATCTAGTTCATATCCTTCAATTAGGGAGGTAAAGGCTTGGCTAAAAAAATGGAATTGTCAGTAAAAAACTCACAAATATAGCTCTTAATTTGGCTTTTCAATGTCTTTTACAACGAAAATATGCAAAATACGATGAAAATACGTTCCCATGAATCTAATTCATATCCTTCCATTAGGGAGGTTGCGGATTGGCTAACAAAAAGGAATTTTCAGTGAAAATCTCACGAGTATAGATATTAATTTGGCTTTTCAGTGTTTCTTACAACGAAAATATGCAAAATATGATGAAAATACGTTCCAATGAATCTAGTTCATATCTTTCAATTAGGGAGGTCAAGGCTTGGCTAAAAACAGGGAATTGTCAGTAAAAAACTCACAAATATAGCTCTTAATAGAGCTTTTCAGTGTGTTTTCTCTAGTAAATAAGCAAAATACGATGAAAATATGTTCCCATGAATCTAGTTCATATCCTTCAATTAGGGAGGTCAAGGCTTGGCTAAAAAATGGAATTGTTAGTGAAAAACTCACAAATATAGCTCTTAATATGGCTTTTCAATGTGTTTTACAACGAAAATACGGACAATACGATGAAAAAACGTTTCCACGATTCTAATTAATATCCGTCAATGAACGTTGTCAAGGCTTGGCTAAAAAATGGAATGTTCTGTAAAAAACTCACAGAAATTGCTCCTAATAGTTCATGTCAGTGTGTTTTCTTACAAAAATTCGCAAAACATACGATTAAAATACGTTCCGATTAATCTAGCTCATATTTTTCATTTACGGAGGTTAAGGCTTTGCTAAAACAATGGAATATCCATTTAAAATATCACACAAGTAATTTTGAATATATCTTTTAAGTGTCTTTTACAAAGAAAATTCACAAAATCAGATGAAAATACGTTCTCTTTATTCTAATTCATACCCTTCCAGTTGGGAGATGACGGCTGGGCTAAACAAATGGAATTGACAGTGAAAAACTCACAAATACAGCTCTTAATATGGCTTTTCAGTGTGTTTTCCAACGAAAATACGCAATATACGATGAAAATACGTTCCCATGGATCTAGTTCATATACTTAAATTAGCGAGGTCAAAGCTTGGCTAAAAAATTGAATTGTCAATGAAAAACTCACAAATATAGCTCTTAATATGGCTTTTCAGTGTTTTTTTCAACGGAAATATGCGAAATACGATGAAAATACGTTCCCAATAATCTAGTTTATATCATACAATTATGTATGTCAATTCTTTCCAACTAAATTTAGCATTCAGTGAAAAAATCCAAAGTAATGCTCATTAGCGGTCTTTTCATTGTGTTATAAAGAGAACATATACTATCAACACTTACACAAAGTACCTTAGAATAGAGTCCTTATCCTTCGATTTGGTTGGTCTAGCCTTTGCTAAAAAAGTGGAATTGTCTAGGAAAAACCAACAGATATTGATGTTATTATGGCTTTTCAGAGTTTTTTCAAACAAAAATATGCATAATACGATGAAAATGCGTTTCCATGAATCTAGTTCATATCCTTCAATTAGGGAGGTCAAGGCTTGGATAAAAAAATGGAATTGTCAGTGAAAAACTCACAAATATAGCTCTTAATATGGCTTTTCAGTGTGTTTTCCAACGAAAATATGCAAAATACGATGAAAATACGTTCCCATGAATCTAGTTCATATCCTTCAATTAGGAAGGTCAAGGCTTGGCTAAAAAATGGAATTGTCAGTAAAAACTCACAAATATAGCTCTTAATATGGCTTTTCAGTGTGTTTTACAACGAAAATATGTAAAATACGATGAAAATACGTTCCCATGAATCTAGTTCATATCCTTCTATTAGGGAGGTCAAGGCTTGGCTAAAAAATGGAATTGTCAGTGAAAAACTCAAAAATATAGCTCTTAATATGGTCTGTGTCGTCTCTGTGTCGACACAGAGACGACACAGAGACGACACAGAGACGACACTGAGACGTCTCTGAGACGACACAGAGTCGTCTCTGTGTCGTCTCTGTGTCGTGTCTGTGTCGTGTCTGCGTCGTCTCTGCGTCTTCTCGGTGTCGTCTCTGTGTCGTCTCTGTGTCACTCAGACTCGTCTCTGTATCGTCGTCTCAGAGACGACACAGAGACTCTGTGTCGTCTCTCTGTCTCTGTGTCTGTGTCGACTGTCTCTGTGTCGTCTCTGTGTCATCAACACAGAGATGACACAGATAAGTCTCTGTGTCGACACAGAAACTACACAGAGACGACACAGAGACGTCACAGAGACGACACAGAGACGACACAGAGTCTCTGTGTCATCTCTGAGACGACGACACAGAGACAGAAAGACGACACAGAGACGACACTGAGACGTCTCTGAGACAACACAGAGTCGTCTCTGTGTCGCCTCTGTGTCGTCTCTGTGTCACTCACACTAGTCTCTGTGTCGTCGTCTCAGAGACGACACAGAGACTCTCTGTCGTCTCTCTGTCGTCTCTCTGTCTGTGTGTCTGTGTCGACTGTCTCTGTGTCGTCTCTGTGTTGTCTCTGTGTCGTCTCTGTGTCGGCTCTGTGACGTCTGACAGAGACAAAGTGTCTGTGTCGTCTGTGTCTGTGTCTGAGTCTCTGTGTCGTTTCTGTGTCGTCGACGACAGACGACTCTGTGTCATCTATGTGTCGTCTCTGTGTCGTTTCTGTGTCATCTCTGTGTCGTCGACGACAGACGACTCTGTGTCGTCTCTGTGTTTTCTATGAGACGACACAGAGATGACACAGAGTCGTCTCTGTGTCGTCTTTGTGTCGTCTCTTTGTCGTCTCTGTGTCTCGACATAGAGACGACACAGACGACACAGAGACGACACAGAGACGACACAGAGACTACACAGAGACGACACAGAGACGACACAGAGACGACACAGATACGACACAGAGTCTTGTGTCTTCGACGACACAGAGACTCTGACACAGACACAGACGACACAGAAGTGTCTCTGTGTCGTCGTCTCTGTGCCGACACAGAGACACAGAGACGACACAGAGACGACAAAGAGACGACACAGAGACACAGTGTCGTTTCTGTGTCGTCTCTGTGTCGTCTCACACAGAGACGACACAGAGAAGTCTCTGTGTCGACACAGACACAGAGACGACACTGAGACGTCACTGAGACGACACAGAGACGACACAGCGACGTCACTGTGTCGTCACAGAGACGTCACAGAGACGTAACAGAGAAGTCACAGAGACGACACAGAGACGACACAGAGACGACACAGAGACGACACAGAGACGACACAGAGACGGCACAAAGACGTGATTGAGACGACACAGAGACTCTGTGTCGTCTCTGTGTCGTCTCTGTGACGACTCTGTGTCGTCTCAGAGACGTCTCAGTGTCGTCTCTGTCGTCTCTGTGTCTCTGTGTCGTCGTCTCAGTGTCGTCTCTGTGTCGTCCTTGTGTCGTCTCTTTGTCGTCTCTGTGTCGTCTCTGTGTGTCGTCTCTGTGTCATCTCTGTGTCGTCTCTGTGTCGTGTGTCTCTGTGTCGTCAAAGAGACGACACAGAGACGACGTCTCTCTGTGTCGTCTCTGTTTCGTTTCTGTGTGTCGTCTCTGTGTCGTCTCTGTGTCGTCTCTGTGTCGTCTCAGTGTCACAGAGACGACAGTCACAGAGACTCAGTGTCAGAGTCTCAGTGTCTCTGTGTCGTCTCTGTCGTCTCTGTGTCGTCTCTGTGTCGTCTCTGGGTCGTCTCTGTGTCGTCTCTGTGTCGTCTCTGTGTCGTCTCTGTGTCGTCTCTGTGACGTCTCTGTTTCGTCTCTGTGACGTCTCTGAGACGACACAGAGTCGTCTCTGTGTCGTCTCTTTGTCGTCTCTGTGTCGTCTCAGAGTCGTCTCAGTGTCGTCTCTGTGTCTGTGTCGACTTAGAGACTTCTCTGTGTCGTCTCTGTGTGAGACGACACAGAGACGACACAGAAACGACACTGTGTCTCTGTGTCGTCTCTTTGTCGTCTCTGTGTCTTCTCTGTGTCTCTGTCGTCTCTGTGTCGTCACAGAGACGACGACACATAGACACAGTGTCTGTGTCGTCTGTGTCGGTGTCTGTGTCTCTTTTTCGTCGAAGATAGAAGTCTCTGTGTCATCTCTGTTCCATCTCTGTGCCGTCTTTGTGCCGTCTCTGTGTCGTCTCTGTGTCGTCTCTGTGTCGTCTGTGTCATCTCTATGTCGAGACACAGAGACGACACAGAGACGACACAGAGACGACACAGAGACGACTCTGTGTCATCTCTGTGTCGTCTCATAGAAGACACAGAGACGACACAGAGTCGTCTGTCGTCGACGACACAGAGACGACACAGAGAAGACACAGAGAAGACACAGAGACGACATAGAGACGACACAGAGTCGTCTGTCGTCGACGACACAGAGACGAAACAGAGACTCTGACACAGACACAGACGACACAGACACTGTGTCGTCTCTGTGTCGGTCGTCTCTGTGTCATCTCTGTGTCGTCTCTGGGTCGTCTCTGTGTCGTCTCTGTGTCGTCTCTGTGTCGTCATAGACGACACAGAGACGACACTAGAGACGACGTCTCTGTGTCTGTGTCGTCTCTGTGTCGTCAGAGAGACGACACTGTGACGACACAGAGATGACACAGAGACTCTGTGTCTTGTCGACACAGAGGCTCTCTGTTTCTCTGTGACAGAGACGACACATAGACTCTTTGTCGTCTCTGAGACGTCTCTGTGTCGTCTCTGTGTCGTCTCAGAGACGACACAGAGACTCTGTCGTCTCTGTGTCGTCTGACACAGAGACGACACAGAGACGACACAGAGTCGTCTTTGTGTCGTCTCTGTGACGTCTCTGTGTCGTCTCTGTGTCGACACTGAGTCGTCTCAGTGTCGTCTCTGTGTCGTCTCTGTGTCGTCTCAGAGACGTCTCAGTGTCATCTCTGTGTCGTCTCTGTCGTCTCCGTGTCTCTGTGTCATCGTCTCAGTGTCTTCTCTGTGTCGTCTCTGTGTTGTCTCTGTGTCGTCTCAGTGTCGTCTCTGTGTCGTCTCTGTGTGTCGTCTCCGTGTCGTGTCAGTGTCATCTATGTTTCGTGTGTCTCTGTGTCGTGTCTGTGCCGTCTCTGTGTCGTCTGTGTGTCGACTCTGTGTGTTCTCTGTTTCGTCTCTCGGTGTCGTCTCTTTGTCGTCTGTGTGTCGTCTCTGTGTCGTCTCTGTGTCGTCTCTGTGTCACAGAGACGACAGTCACAGAGACTCAGTGTCAGAGTCTCAGTGTTTCTGTGTCGTCTCTGTCGACTCTGTGTCGTCTCCGTGTCGTCTCTGTGACGACACAGAGACGACACAGAGACTAAACATAGACTACACATAGAGTACAAAGAGACTACAGAGAGACGACACAGAGACGACACTGAGACGACACAGAGAGTCGTCTCTTTGTCGTCTCTGTGTCTGTGTCGTCTCTGTGTCGTCGTCTCTGAGTGGTCATCTCTGTGTCGTCTCTGTGTCTTCTCTGTGTCGTCTCTGTGTCGTCTCTGTGTCGTCTCTGTGTCGTCTCTTTGTCGTCGTCGATGCTTCGTCTCTGTGTCATCTCTGTGCCATCTCTGTGTCGTTGCTGTGTCGTCTCTGTGGCGTGTCTGTGTCGTCACTGAGTCGTCGTCTCTGTGTCGTCTCTGTGTCGTCTCTGTGTCGTCTCTATGTCGTCTCTTTGTCGTCTCTCTGTGTCGTCTCTATGTCGAGACAGAGACGACACAGAGACGACACAGAGTCGTCTCTGTGTCGTCTCTGTCGTCTCTCTGTCTCTGTGTCGACACAGAGACTCTGTGTCGTCTCTGACGACTTCGTCTCTGTGTTTGTTTCGTCTCCCTGTGTGTGTCGTCTCTGTGATTGTGTCTTCTCTGTGTGTGTGTTGTCTCTGTGTGTGTGTCGTCTCTGTGTGTGTGTCGTCTCTCTGTGTGTGTCGTCTCTGTGTGCCTGTCGTCCGTCTGTTTGTATCATCTGTGTGTGTGTGTTGTCTCTGTGCGTGTGTCGTTTCTGTGTGTGTGTCGTCTGTGTGTGTGTGTCGTGTTTGTATCGTCTCTGTGTGTGTGTCGTCTCTGTGTGTCTCGTCTCTGTATGTGTGTCATCTCTGTGGGTGTGTTTTTCTGTGTTTGTGTCGTCTCTGTGCGTGTGTCGTCTCTGTGCGTGTGTCGTCTCTTTGTGTGTGTCGTCTCTGTTTTTGTTTGTGTCGTCTCTGCGTGTGTGTCGTCTCTCTGTGTATGTCATCTCTGTGTTTGTGTCGTCTCTGTTTGTGTATCGTTTTTATGTTTGTATTGTCTCTATGCGTTTGTCATCTCTGTGGTTGTGTCGTTTCTGTGTGTGCGTAATCTCTGTGTATGTGTTGTCTTTGTGAGCGTGTCTTCTCTGTGTGTTAGTCGTCTCTGTTCGTGTGTCATCTCAATTTGTTTGTCATCTTTGTGTGTGTGTCACCTCTGTGTGTTCGTCGTCTCTGTGTGTGTGTCGTCTCTCTGTGTGTGTCGTCTCTCTGTGTGTGTCGTCTCTGTGTGTGTTTCGTCTCAGTGTGTGTGTCATCTCTGTGTTTTGTGTCGTCTCTGTGTGTGTGTGTCGTGTCTCTGTGTGTCGTCTCTGTATGTGTGTTGTCTCTGTGTGTTTTTCGTATTTGTGTGTGCGTCGTCTCTGTCTTTGTTTCGTTTCTGTGTGTGTATCGTCTCTCTGTGTGTGTCATCTCTGTTTGCGTGTCGTCTCTGTGTGTTTGTCGTCTCTGTGTGTGTGTCGTCTCTGTGTTTGTGTCATCTCTGTGTTTGTGTTGTCTCTGTGTTTGTGTCGTCTCTCCTTGTGTGTCATCTCTGTGTTTGTTTCGTCTGTGTGTGTGTTTCTTGTCTGTGTGTGTGTCGTCTCTGTGTTTGTTTTGTATTTGTATGTGTTTTGTCTTTGTTTGTGTGTCGTCTCTGTTTGTGTGTTGTCTGTGTGTGTGTCGTCTCTGTGTGTGTGTCGTCTCTGTGTTTGTGTCGTATCTGTGTGTGTGTCGTCTATGTGTGTGTGTTTCATCTCTGTGTTTGTGTCGTCTCTGTGTGGGTGTCTCTTGTCTCTGTCTCTGTGTTTGTGTCGTCTCTTTTTGTGTGTCGTCTTTATGCGTTTTTCGTCCATATATGTGTGTCTTCTCTGTGTGTGTGTGTTGTCTCTGTTTGTTTGTCGTCTCTGTGCGTGTGTCGTCTCTCTGTGTGTGTCGTTTCTGTGTGTGTGTCTTCTCTGTGTGTGGGTCGTCTCAGTGTGTGTGTCGTCTATGTGCGTGTGTAGTCTCTATGTGTGTGTCGTCTCTGTGCGTGTGTCGTCTCTGTGTGTGTGTCTTCTCTGTGTTTGTGTCGTCTGTTTGTGTTCGTCGTATCTGTGTGTGTGTCGTTTTTGTGCGTGTGTCTTCTCTTTTTGTGTGTCTACTCTGTGTGTCTCGTCTCGGTATGTGTGTCGTCTCTGTGGGTGTGTTTTTTCTGTGTGTGTGTCGTCTCTGTGCGTGTGTCGTCTCTTTGTGTGTTTCGTTTCTGTTTGTGTGTGTCGTTTCTGCGTGTGTGTCGTTTCTCTGTGTGCGTAGTCTCTGTGTATGTGTCGCCTTTTTGAGCGTGTCGTCTCGATGTGTGTGTCATCTCTCTGTGTGTTTCTGTCTCTGTGTGCTAGTCGTCTCTGTGTGTTTGTCATCTCAATTTGTTTGTCATCTTTGTGAGTGTGTCACCTCTGTGTGTGTGTCGTCTCTGTGATTGTGTCGTCTCTTTTTGTGTGTCGTCTCTGTTTGTGTGTCATCTCTGTATGTATTTCGTCTCTGTATGTGTGTCAACTCTGTGCGTGTGTCGTCTCTCTGTGTATTTTGTCTCTGTGTGTGTGTCGACTCTGTGTGTTAGTCGTCTCTTTGTTTGTGTCGTCTTTATGTGTGTGTCGTCTCTGTGAATGTGTCGTCTCTGTGTGTGTGTCGTCTCTGTTTGTGTGTCGTCTCTGTATGTGTGTCGTCTGTGTTTGTGTCGTGTCTCTGTGTGTGTGTCGTCTCTGTGCGTGTGTCATCGTTAGGCGTGTGTTGTCTCTGTTTGTGTGTCGTCTCTGTGTTAGTGTCGTCTCTGTGTGTATTTCGTCTCTGTGTGTCAATCGTCTTTTTGTGTGTGTCATCTCTGTTTGTTTTTCTTCTATATGTGTATAATGGGGGGGGGGGGTTTGTTAATAATAATAAACAATCAATACTTTAAGAGAAGTTTTCAATAAAAGGGGTTTGTTCTTCAACTATAAGTTATTTCTTTGTATAGGAGTTTTAAATTAATTATTGCAATGAGGATTTTCAGTTAAACTCTTAGTCGACGGTTCGTGATCAGCATATCTAAATGGAGGCGGAACTTCGTGTGTAGGGAGCTTACACTCGAAAGTCGACACAATAATTAGTTTGACGGAAGCCCAAAATTAAGTGAGAACGTATGTTACTGTTATGGTCACTTATAATGATGAAATAAGTATGAATCTTATGTATCTAAATATAACTTTAATGAAAACTAAAAAATTTTTCGTAATCAGTGGAAAGTAAGTGATAATTACATTATCACATAGTAGCAGTCGGATGTCAAGTTTAAAAAGTTATATTGTGAAACCTTTCATTTCTAATCAATTATCATATATATATATATGTATATTAGTGCTCTTGAAGTCAGTTACGCATCGTATCATTATAGTGTCAGGTTGAAGTATAGTCAAGTTTAGAGAAAAAAATAAATATGTGCCACTCTAAGTGATAGAACAGTCACAAAGGCAGTACTTAATTAGTTAAAATCATGTAAAACCGGCTAGAATTAGTTAAGTATCGTATCATTATAGTGTCAGGTAGTGTACCATTTTAAGCGATAAAATAGTCGCAAAGGCAGCACTTAATTAGTTAGAACTATGTAGAATTATTAGCATATCAGGTGAAGGAATTTTAGTGTCAGGTGGAGCGAATAATAATTATTACCTAATCATAATCAAATGCGTTAGTCAAGAGAAACTCTTTGACTCTTTCATCAAGTACAGTGTATAGGTGGTTGAATTTAAAGTGATGTTTTAATACACGTAGTCTAGTAAAACAATCGGGAACATGAAAAAAAAATACATCTTACCAAAGATAAGTTAATTCAAGTAACAAGTACCAAGTCAAAATAAAAAACAAAAAAAAATAAAAAGAGGAAAGCAAAATCAAAATGCGAAAAAGTAGAAAGAGCAGGGTAACACAACGATGAGGACATCGTTAAGAACGGGAAGGATGATATGTAATAGAATCAATTTCCAAGACCCCGAAATTTTCCAAGTAAAAATAAAATTGCCCAGAAGACAAACCCAAAGAATTCAAGTAACACTTAATTGTCAAATTCAAAAAGTAGCGAAACATTGTATTACAATTGTAACTATGAAAAAAATCATTCCCACAAGAAAAGGCAGCAGCAATAAATATGTGTTCCGCCATAATTACAAGGTATAAAGCTTAAAAACATTTTCTCGAGATACGAAAGTAAAACTAAATATTCCGCTGTAATTACAAGGTAAAGCTTTAAAAACATTTTCTTGGGATACAATGTGAGACTATGTAGCTTGCTTTAATTATAGAGTACAAACTTTGTTCAGCTAACATAAATTCCAAAGTGAAGTCTTATAGAGTAATAAATCGTATCAAAAACTAGTTAAAATCGAATAGCTGGTTGGTACAGCACTGTCCAATAGTAATAGAGGACCAATAGGATCAGTATAATGCGCTCTTCAGTAACGCCCGAATGTAACCTTCGGCAAAAATCTCAGAGTATAGTATTCTCGAACTTAGCAACTTGGGGTTAGTCTTGAGTTAGTCTTGGAACAGTCTTATTTGAGTCTTTTTCCAGCCTTATGTCAATCTTGTTCGAATCTTATGAGAGACTTATTTGAGACTCGGGCCAGTTTTATTGTAGACTCATTTTCAACCTATATCTTAAGTGAATTAAATAGACAATAGTACTGAACGTTACTTGCATTACCAGTGAGTAGTTCTAACTTAGTGTCATTTACTGCAAGTGTTTTGATATACCGAAGCTCTGTTCTAGTTCTGTGAGTAAATAAATGCATCACCTTCTTATTTTATTCTCTTTATGCTACTATTTCTCAAGATAGCCTTGTCCTTGTGGGTCCACTCGCTCTCAAAGGGAACCTGAATCCATTCAATTTGATTTCGACTTAGTATGGCCGTTAAGGCGAGATCCCCATTCGTAAAGTTAATCTAAGCTCCCTACCCACGAAGTTCCGCCTCCATTTAGATATGCTGATCGCGAACCGTCGATTAAGAGTTTAACTGAAAATCCCCATTGCAATAATTAATTTAAAACTGCTATACAAAGAAATAACTTATAGTTGAAGAACAAACCGCTTTTATTGAAAACTTCTCTTAAAATATTGATTGTTTATTATTATTAACAAACCCCCCCCCCCCATTATACACATATAGAAGAAAAACAAACAGAGATGACACACACAAAAAGACGATTGACACAGAGAGACGAAACACACACAGAGACGACACTAACACAGAGACGACACACAAACAGAGACGACACACGCCTAACGATGACACACGCACAGAGACGACACACACACTGAGACACGACACACACAGAGACGACACACACACAGAGACGACACACAAACAGAGACGACACACAAACAGAGACGACACACACACAGAGACGACACATTCACAGAGACGACACACACATAAAGACGACACAAAAAAAGAGACGACTAACACACAGAGGTGACACACACACAGAGACAAAATACACAGAGAGACGACACACGCACAGAGATGACGCACATACAGAGACGAAATACATACAGAGATGACACACAAACAGAGACGACACAAAAAAAGAGACGATACAATCACAGAGACGGCACACACACAGAGATGACACACACACAAAGATGACAAACAAATTGAGATGACAAACACACAGAGACGACTAGCACACAGAGACGAAACACACAGAGAGATGACACACACACCGAGACGACACGCTCAATAAGGCGACACATAAACAGAGACTACGCACACTGAGAAACGACACAGACACAGAGATGATATACCCAGAGAGACGACACACACGCAGAGACGACACACACAAACAGAAACAAAACACAAAAAGAGACGACACACGCACAGAGACGACACACACACAGAAAAAACACACCCACAGAGACGAAACACATACAGAGACGAGACACACAGAGACGACACACACAAAGAAAAGACACACGCACAAAAACGACACACACACAGATACGACGCACACACAGAGACGACACAAACACAGAGACGACACACACACAGAGACGACACACACACAGAGATAATATACCCAGAGAGACGACACACACGCAGAGACGACACACACAAACAGAAACAAAACACACAAAGAGACGACACACGCACAGAGACGACACACACACAGAAAAAACACACCCACAGAGACGAAACACATACAGAGACGAGACACACAGAGATGACACACACAAAGAAAAGACACACGCACAAAAACGACACACACACAGATACGACGCACACACAGAGACGACACAAACACAGAGAAGACACACACACAGAGACGACACACACAAAGAGACGACACACTCACAGAGACGACACACACACAGAGACCACACAAACACAGAGACGAAAAACATACAGAGACGACACACACAGAGAGACGACACACGCACAGAGACGACAAACAAACAGAGACAACACACACACACAGAGAAGACACACATATATGGACGAAAAACGCATAAAGACGACACACAAAAAGAGACGACACAAACACAGAGACAGAGACAAGAGACACGCACACAGAAATGACAAACACACAGAGATGACACACACACAGAAACGACACACACACAGACACGACAAACACACAGAGACGACACAAACAAAGAGACGAAAAACACAGAGAGACTACACAAACACAGACACGACACAAACACAGAGACGAAACACACACAAAGACAAAACACATACAGATACAAAACAAACACAGAGACGACACACACACAGACACGAGACTAACACAGAGACGAAACAAACACAGAGATGAAACACAAGGAAAGACGACACAAACACAGAGACAACACAAACACAGAGATGACAAAAACACAGAGACGACACACACACAGAGACGAAAAACACACAGAGACGACACGCAAACAGAGATGACACACACAGAGAGACGATACACACACAGAAACGAAACAAAGACAGAGACGACGCACACACAAATACGAAAAACACACAGAGAGGACACACATACAGAGACGACACACAGAGACACGACACACAGAGACACGACAAACACACACAGAGACGACACAAAACACAGAGATGACACAAACACCGAGACGAAACACACACAGAGACGACACACACAGAGAGACGACACACACACATAGACGATACACACACAGAGGTGACACACACACAAAGATGACAAACAAATTGAGATGACACACGCACAGAGACGACTAACACACAGAGACGACACGCTCACAAAGACAACACATATACAGAGATTAGGCACACACAGAAACGACACAGACACAGAGATGACAAACACATAGAGACAATACAAACATAAAAACGATACACAAAGAGAGACGACACAAACACAGAGATGACATACACAGAGAGACGACACACACTCAGAGACGACACACACAAAAACAGAGACGACACACACAAAGAGAGGACACACGCACAGAGACGACACACGCACAGAGACGACACACACACAGAAAAAACACACCCACAGAGATGACACACATACAGAGACGAGACACACAGAGACGCAACACACACAGAGACGACACACACACAGATACGACACACGCACAGAGACGACACACACACAGAGATGACACAAACACAGAGACGAAAAGCAAACAGAGACGACACACACAGAGAGACGACACACACACAGAGACGACAAACAAACAGAGACAACACACACACAGAGAAGACACAATCACAGAGACGACACACACAGGGAGACGAAACAAACACAGAGACGACAAACAAACAGAGACAACACGCACATAGAGACGACACATGCACAGAGACAACAAACACACAGAGACGACACACACATATGGACGACAAACGCACAGAGACGACACACAAAAAGAGACGACACAAACACAGAGACAGAGACAAGAGACACCCACACAGAGACGACACAAACACAGAGATTACACACACACAGAGACGACACACATACAGAGACGACACAAACACAGAGACGACACAAACAAAGAGACGACACACACACACACACAGACGACACACAAACAGAGACGACACACACATAAAGACAAAACACATACAGAGACAAAACAAACAGAGAGACGACACACACACAGACACGACACACACAAAGAGACGAAACAAACACAGTGATGAAACACAAGGAGAGACGACACAAACACAGAGACGACGCAAACACAGAGATGACACACACACAGAGACGACACACACACCGAGACGAAACACCTATAGAGACGACACACGCAAAGAGACGACACACACACAGAGACGACAAACGCAGAGAGACAACACACACAGAGAAGACACACACGCAGAGACGACACACAAACAGAGACGACACACACACAGATACGACACACATACAGAGACGAAAAGCAAAAAGAGACGACACGCACACAGAAACGACACACACACACACAGATGACACACACACAGAGACGACACACACACAGAGATGAAACACATATAGAGATGATACACGCAAAGAGACGACACACACACAGAGACGACACACACACAGATACGACACAAACGAGGAGATGACAAACACACGGAGCCAAAACAAACACAGAGACGACAAACACACAGAGATGATACACACATAGAGACGGCACACACAGAAAGACGACATACACACAGAGACGACACATACGCAGAGACGACACAAACACAGGAACGACACACATACAGAGACGGCACAAACACAGAGACGACTTACACACAGAGACGATACACACAAAGAGACAACAAACGCACAGTTACGACACGCATACAGAAACAATACACACGCAGAGACGAAACACACACAGAGACGAGACACAAAGAGACGAAACACACATAGAGATGACACACGCAAAGAGACGACACCTACACAGAGACGACGCACAAACATAAACTAAACAAACACAGAGACGACACACACACACATACAGACGACACACACACAGATACGACAAACAAACAGAGAAGAAACACACACAGAGATGACACACACAGAGAGATGACACACGCAAAGAGACAACACAAACACAGAGACGACACACACAAAGATACGACACACATAGAGACGACAAACGCACAGAGACGACACACACAGAGATGACACACACATAGACGACACACAAAGAGAGACGACCCACACACAGAGATGACACACACACCGAGAAGACACACATACAGAGACGACTTACAAACAAAGACGACAAATACACCGAGACGAAAAAACACGGAGACGACACACACAGAGATATGACACACACAGAGAGACGACACAAATATAGAGACGAAACACGCACAGAAACCACGCACAGACACAGAGACGACAGACACACATAGAAGACATACACATAGAGACGAAACAAACATAGAGATGACTTACACACAGAGAAGACACACACACAGAGACGACACCCACAGAGACGACATACACTTAGAGACGACACGCACACAGAGATGACACACACAAACAGATGATACACACAGAGACGACAAACACCCTGAGAGGACACACATATAGAGACGACACACGCAAATAGACGACACACACACAGAGACAACACACACACTGAGACGACACAAACACAGAGACGACAATCACACAGAGACGACACACACACAGAGAGACGAAACACATTAGATTAAACACACACAGAGACGACACAAACACAGAGACGACACACACACAAAGACTAAAAAAACGCAGAGAAGACACAAACACAAAGACGACACACAAACAGAGACGACACACACATATAGAAGACACACACACTGAGACAAGAACCACAAAAAGACGACTGACACACAGTAACGAAACACACACAGAGACGACACAAACACAAAGACGACACACAAACAGAGACGACACACACACAAAGACAACAAACGCACAGATACGAAACATATACAGAGACGAAAAAAACAAACAGAGAAGACACACGCAATAGACGACACACAAACAGAGACGACACACGCATATAGAAGACAAACACAATGAGACGACACACACAAAAAGACGACTGACACACAGAGGCGAAACACACACAGAGACGACATAAACAAAAAGACGACACACAAACAGAGACGACACACACCGAAAGACGACACAAGCACAGAGACGACACACACACAGAGACGACACACACACACAGAGACGACGCACAAACAGAGAGGACACAGACACGACACACACAAATAAACGATACGCACACAGAGACGATACACACACACAGACGACACACACAGAGAGATGAAATACACACAGATACAACATACACACAGAGACGACACACACACAGAGACAACACACACACAGAGCGGCTAAACACATACAGAGACGACACACACACAGAGACGAAACAATCACAGAGATGACACACACACAGAGAAGACATACCCAGAGAGACGACACACGCACAGAGACGATACACACACAGACACGACACACACACAGACGACATACAAACAGAGACGAAACATAAAGAAACAACACACCCAGAGAGACGACTAACAAACAGAGACAACACACACACACAGACGACATACACAAAGAGACGACACACATAAAGAGACGACAAACAAACAGAGACAACACACACATAGAGACGACACATTCACAGACCCGACATACACAGAGAGACATCAAACACACAGAGACGACACACACACAAGGTAGAGACACACACAGACACAACATAAACATAGAGACGACAAACGCACAGAAACGACACACACACAATGACGACATACACACAGAGATGACATATACATAGAGACGACACATAAATAGAGATGACACACACAGAGAGACGGCACACCCACACAGACGACACACAAACAGAGACGAAACACACACAGAGACGACACACAGACACAGAGACGACAAATATACAGAGACGACCCACATATAAAGAAAACACAAACACAGACCCGACACACACAGAGAAGACAAACACACAGAGACGAAACCTACACAGAGAGACGACATACAGACAGAGAGACGACACACACACAGAGATGACAAGCAAACGGAGCACACAGAAACGACAAAACACAGAGACGTCACACAAACAGATGAAACATAGACAGAAGACACACACATAACGAAGACACACGAACAGAGACGACACACATACTGAGGCGACAAAAATAGAGAGACGACACAAACAAAGAGACGACACGCACAGAGACGATACACATATAGAGACGATACACGCAAAGAGACGACAGAAACACAGAGACGACACACACATAGAGACGACACACGCACAGAGCCGACAGACACACAGAGACGACACAAACACAGAGACGACACAGACACAGAGACGACACACACCTAGACACGACAAAAATACAGAGACGACATAGACAAAGAGACGACACGCACAGAGACGATACACATATAGAGACGATACACGTAAAGAGCCGACAGAAACACAGAGACGACACACACATAGTGACAACACACGCACAGAGACGACACACACACACACAGACGACACACACAGAGAAGACACACACACAGAGATGACACACACACACAGAGATGACACACACAGAGAGACGACAAACACAAACAGACGACACAAAAACAGAGACGAATCTCATACAGAGACGACACAAACATAGAGATGACACACGCACAGAGACGACACACACACAGAAAAGACACACATGATGAGACGACACAAAAAAACAGACGACACACACAGAGACGACACAAACATAGAGATGACACATGCAAAGAGACTATACACACACAGAGACAACACACACACACAGAGATGATACAAACACAGAGACGACACACACACAGAGACGACACATACACAGAGACGAAACGAGCAAAGAGACAACACACATACAGAGACGACACACATATAGAGACGACGAACGCACAGAGACGACACACACACAGAGACGACAAAGACACAGAGACGACACACACACACAGACGACACATACACAGAAGACACACACACAACGATGACACACGAACAGAGACGACAAACACACTGACCCGACAAAATACAGAGACGACACAAACAAAGAGACGACACGCACAGAGACGCCACACATATAGAGACGATATACGAAAAGATACGACAGAAACACAGAGACAACACACACATAGAGACGATACAAACACAGTGACGACACATACACAGAGACGACACACACACACAAAGAGAACACACACACAGAGGCGAAACACATGCATAGACGACACACACACAGAGACGACACAATCAGAGAGACGACACACACACAGAGAAGACAAACCCAGAGAGACGACACACGCACAGAGACAACACACACACAGACACGACACAAAGACAGACGACATACAAACAGAGACGAAACATAAAGAGACAACACACACAGAGAGACGACTGTTAAACAGAGACAACACACACACAGACGACTCACACACAGAGACGACACACATATAGAGACGATACACGCAAAGAGACGATACACAGAGACGATTCGCACTTCGAGACGAGACACGCACAAAGACGACAAACACACAGAGACGACACAAACACAGAGACGACACACACACAGAGACAACACACACACAGAGAGACGACACACACAGAGACGACACACACACACAGAGACCACACACAAACAGAGACGACACACATACACAGACGACACAAAAACAGAGGCGACACACACAAATAGACGACACAAACACAGAGACGACTCTCTTACAGAGACGACACAAACATAGAGATGACAGACGCACAGAGACGACACACACACAGAAACGACACACACAGAGACGACACAAACATAGAGATGACAAACGCGAAGAGACGATACAAACACATAGACGACACACACAGAGAGAGATGATACAAACACAGATACGACACACACACAGAGACGACACATACACAGAGACGAAAGGAGCAAAGAGACAACACACATTCAGAGACGACACACATATAGAGACGAAGAACGCACAAAGACGACAGAAACACAGAGACCACACACACTTAGAGACGACACACGCAAACAGAGACGACACACACACATAGACGACACAATCAAATAGACGACACAGACACAGAGACGACACACACATAAAGACAACACACGCACAGAGACGACATAAACACAGAAACAACACACACATAGAGACGAAACACACACAGACACGACACACACACACAGAGACGACACACATAGAGAAGACACAAACACAGAGACGACACACATATAGAGACGATACACGCAAAGAGACGACAGAAACACAGAGACGACACACACATTTTGACGACACACGCACAGAGATGACACACACACAGAGACGACACAAACACAGAGACGACACAGACACAGAGACGACACTCACCTAGAGACCAAAAACGCACAGAGACGACACAAACACAGAGACAACACACACATAGAAACGACACAAACACATAGACGACACACACACACAGAGACGACACACACAGAAAAGACACACACAGAGAGATGACACACACACAGAGAGATGACACACACAGAGAGATGACACACACACACAGACGACACAAAAACAGAGACGACTCTCATACAGAGACGACACAAACATAGAGATGACAAACGCACAGAGACGACACACACACAGAAACGACACACATGATGAGACGACACTCAAAAACAGACGACCCACAGAGAGACGACACAAACATAAAGATGACACACGCAAAGAGACGATACACACACAGAGACGACACATACACAGAGAGATGATACAAACACAGAGACGACACACACACAGAGACAACACATACACAGAGACAAAACGAGCAAAGAGACAACACACATACAGAGACGACAAACATATAGAGACGACGAACGCACAGAGACGACACACACAGAGACGACACAGACACAGATACGACAAACATATAGAGACGACACACTCACACACACACACACAGACGACACACACAGAGAAGACACACACACAACGATGACACACGAACAGAGACGACACACAATGAGACGACAAAAATACAGAGACGACACAAACAAAGAGACGACACGCACAGAGACGGCAAATATATAGAGACGATACCCGCAAAGAGACGACAGAAACACAGAGACGACACACACATAGAGACGACACAAACACAGAGACGACACATACAAAGAGACGACACACACACAAAGACAACACACACACAGAGGCGAAACACATACAAAGACGACACACACACAGAGACGACACAATCACAGAGACGACACACACACAGAGAAGACAAGCCCAGAGAGACGACACACGCACAGAGACGACACACACACAGATACGACACACAAACAGACGACATACAAATAGAGACGAAACATAAAGAGACAACACACACACAGAGACGACTAACAAACAGAGACAACACACACACACAGACGACACACACACAGAGACGACACACATACAGAGACGACAAACAAACAAAGACTACACACATAGAGACGACATATTCACAGACCCGACATACACAGAGAGACAACAAACACACAGATAAACAACACACATACAGAGACGACACACATATAGAGACGACGAACGCAAAGAGACGACACACACACAGAGACGACACACACACAGAGACGACAAACATATAGAGACGACACACACACACACACAGACGACACATACACAGAAGACACACACATAAAAATGACACACGCACAGAGACGACACACACACTGAGACGACAAAAATACAGAGACGACACAAACAAAGAGACGACATGCACAGAGAAGACACACATATAGGGACGATACACGCAAAGAGACGACAGAAACACAGAGACGACACACACATATAGACGACACATGCACAGAGACGACACATACACACAGAGACGAAACAAACACAGAGACAACACATACACAGAGACGACACACACACACATAGAGACGACACACGCAGAGAAGACACACACACAGAGACGACACACACACACAGAGATGACAAACACAGAGAGAGGACACACACAGAAAGACGACACACACCGAGACAACACACATACAGAGACGACAAACAAACAGAGACAAAACACACACAGAGACGACAAACAAACAGAGACGACCGAAACACACAAACGACTAACAAACAGAGACGACAAAAACACAGAGACGACACACACACACAAAGACGACGCACACATAGAGACTACACAGACACACAGATGGCACACGCACAGAGACGACAAACACACACAGACGACACACAAACACAGACGACACACACAGAGAGACGAAACACACACTGAGAAGACACACACACAGAGAGAGAAAACACACAAACAGACAACACACACACAGACGACACAAACATAGAGACGACACACGCACAGAGACGACAAACACACGGAGACGACACACACACAGAGACGAAACACAAACAGAGACGATACACACACAGAGAAGACACTCACACAGAGAGAGACAACACACACACAGACGACACACACACACACAGACGACACAAACACTGAGACGACACACACACAGATACAACACACACTTCGAGACGACACATGCACAGAAACAACGCACACACAGAGAGGGAACACATACAGAGACAACACACACACTCAGACAACACACACAAAGACGACACACACATAAAGATGACATACGCACAGAGCCGACACACAAACAGAGACGACACACACACAGAGACGACACAAACAAAGAGACGAAACACAAAAAGAGACGACACACACAGAGAGACGACAAACGCACAGAGACGACACAAACACAGAGACAAAACACACATATAGACGACACACTCACAGAGACGACACACACACAAAGACGACAGAAACACAGAGACGACACAAACGCAGATACGATACACACATTGAGACGATACAAGCACAGAAACGACACACACAAGGAGACGACACTTACATAGAGACGACACAAACACAGAGAAAACACACACACAGAGAAGACACACAGACAGAGACGACAAGCAAACAGAGACGACACAAACACTGAGAGGACTCACACACAGAGACGAGACACACATTGAGACGACTCACGCACAGAGACGACACGCGCACAGAAACGACACAAACACAGAGACGACACACACACAGACAACACACACATAAAGATGACACACACACTGAGACGACAAAAACACAGAGACGACACAAACAACGAGACGACACACACAGAGACGACATATACACAGAAGACACACACATAACGATGACAGACGCACAGAGACGACACACTTACTGAGATGACAAAAATAAAGAGACGACACAAACAAAGAGACGACACGCACAGAGACGACACACAAATAGAGACGATACACACAGAGATAGATGATACAAACACAGAGACGACAGACAAACAGAGACGACACATACACAGAGACAAAACGAGCAAAGAGACAACACACATACAGAGACGACACACATATAGAGACGACGAACGCACAGAGACGACACACACACAGAGACGACACAGACACAGATGCGACACACATATAGAGACGACACACACACACACACACAGAAGACAAACACACAACGATGACAAACGAACAGAGACGACACACACTGAGACGACAAAAATACAGAGACGACACAAACAAAGAGACGAAACGCACAGAGACAGCAAACATATAGAAACGATACTCGCAAAGAGACGACAGAAACACAGAGACGACACACACATAGAGACGACACAAACACAGAAACGACACATACACAGAGACGACACACACACAAAGACAACACACACACAGGGACGAAACACATACAAAGACGACACACACACAGAGACGACACAATCACAGAGACGACACACACACAGAGAAGACAAACCCAGAGAGACGACACACGCACAGAGACGACACACACACAGACACGACACACACACAGACGAGATACAAACAGAGACGAAACATAAAGAAACAACACACACAGAGAGACGACTAACAAACAGAGACAACACACACAAACACAGACGAAGCACACACAGACACGACACACTTACAGAGACAACAAACAAACAGAGACGACACACATAGAGACGACATATTCAGAGACCCGACATACACAGAGAGACAACAAACACACAGAGAGACAACACACATACATAGACGACACACATATAGAGACGACGAACGCACAGAGACGACACACACACAGAGACGACACAGACAAAGAGACGACACACATATAGAGACGACACACACACACACACACAGACAACACATACACAAAAGACACACACATAACAATGACACACGCATGGAGACGGCACACACACTGTGACGACAAAAATACAGAGACGACACAAGCAAAGAGACGACAGGCACAGAGACGACACACATATAGAGACTATACACGCAAAGAGACGACAGAAACACAGAGACGACACACACATATAGACGACACATGCACAGAGACCACACAAACAGAGAGACGACAAATACACAGAGACGACACACACAGACTGAGAGACGACAAACGCAGAGAAGACACACACACAGAGACGACACACACACACACAAAGATGACACACACAGAGTGAGGACACACACAGAAAGACGACACACACCGAGATAAAACACATACAGAGACGACAAACAAACAGAGACAAAACACACACAGAGACGACAAACAAACAGAGACGACCGATACACACAAACGACTAACAAACAGAGACGACAAAAACACAGAGACAACACACACACACAAAGACGACACGCACACAGAGACGACACACACACAGAGACGACACACACACAGAGACGACAAACACAGAGAGAGAACACACACACAGAGACGACATACACACAGAGACGACAAACACACAGAGACGACACACACACAGAGACGAAACACAAAGAGAGACGACACACACACAGAGAAGACTTGAACACAGAGAGAGACAACACACACACAGACGACACACTCACACAGACGACACACAAATAGAGACGACACACGCAAAGAGACGACACTCACACAGATACGACACAAACTTTGAGACGACACACAAACAGATACAACACACACTTCGAGTCGACACACGCACAGAAACAACACACACACAGAGACCGACACGCACACATAGACGGAACACATACAGAGACGACACACACACTCAGACAACACACACAAAGACGACACACACATAAAGATGACATACGCACAGAGCCGACACACACACAGAGACGACACACACACAGAGACGACACACACAAAGAGACGACACACACACAGGTACGACACATACAGAGAGACGACAAACACACAGAGACGACAAACACACAGAGACGACACACACATAGAGACGGCACACGCACTGAGACGACACAAACAAAAAGACGACAAACAAAGAGACGACACATACACAGACACGACACACACATTGAGACGATACAAGCACAGAAACGACAAACACAAGGAGACGACACTAACAGAGAGACAACACAAACAGAGAGAAAACACACACACAGAGAAAACACACACACAGAGACGACAAGCAAACAGAGACGACACAAACACTGAGAGGACTCACACACAGAGACGAGACACACATTGAGACGACTCACGCACAGAGACGACACACGCACAGAAACGACACAAACACAGAGACGACACACACACAGACAACACACACATAAAGATGGCACACACACAGAGACGACACACACACTGAGACGACAAAAACACAGAGACGACACAAACATTGAGACGACACACACAGAGACGACACATACACAGAAGACACACACATAACGATGACAGACGCACAGAGACGACACACTTACTGAGACGACAAAAATACAGAAACGACACAAACAAAGAGACGACACGCACAGAGACGACACACATATCGAGACGATACACTCTAAGAGACGACAGAAACACAGAGACGACACACACACACAGAGACGACACACACAGAGAAGACACACACACAGAGACGACACACAAACACAGATGACACACACAGAGAGACGACAAATACACACAGACGACATAAAAACAGAGAAGACTCTCATACAGAGACGACACAAACATAGAGATGACACACGCACAGAAACGACACACACACAGAAACTACAAACATGATGAGACGACACACAAAAACAGACGACACACACAGAGACGACACAAACATAGTGATGACACAAGCAAAGAGACGATACACACACAGAGATGAAACACAAACAGAGAGATGATACAAACACAGAGACGACACACACACAGAGACGACACATGCACAGAAACGAAACAAGCAAAGAGAAAACACACATACAGAGACGACAGACATATAGAGACGACGAACGCACAGAGACAACACTGACACAGAGACGACACACATATAGAGACGACAGACACACACAGACGACACATACACAGAAGACACACACATAAGGATGACACACACACAGAGACGACACACACACTGAGACGACAAAAATACAGAGACGACACAAACAAAGAGACGACACACACAGAAACGACACACATATAGAGACGATACACGCAAAGAGACGACAGAAACACAGAGACGACACACACATAGAGACGACACACGCACAGATACGACACATACACAGAGACGACACAAACAGAGAGACGACACATACACAGAGACGACACACACCTAGAGACGAGATACGCACAGAGACGACACAAACACAGAGACAACACACACATTGAGACGAAACAAACACAGAGATGACACACACACACAGAGACGACACACAAAGAGAAGACACACACAGAGACGACAAACACACACAGAGACACACATACACAGACGACACAAAAACAGAGACGACTCTCATACAAAGACGACACAAACATAGAGATGACACACGCACAGAGACGACACACACAGAGACGACACAAACACAGAGACAACACATACACAGAGACGACACCCACACAGAGAGACGACACACACAGAGACGACACACACACACAAAGATGACACACACGGAGAGACGACACACACACAGACGACACAAAAACAGAGACGACACACACACACACACAGACGACACAAAAACAGAGACGACTCTCTTACAGAGACGACACAAACATAGAGACGACTAACAAACAGAGACAACGCACACACAGACGACACACACACAGAGACGACACACATATAGAGACGATACACGCAAAAAGACGACAGAAACACAGAGACGACACACACATAGAGACGACACACGCACAAGACAACACACACACAGAGACGACACAAACACAGAGACAACACATACACAGAGACGACACAAACACAGAGAGACGACACACACAGAGACGACACACAAACACACAAAGATGACACACACAGAGAGACGACACAGACACACAGACGACACAAAAACAGAGACGACACACACACACACAGACGACACAAAAACAGAGACGACTCTCTTACAGAGACGACACAAACATAGAGATGACAAACGCACAGAGATGACACACACAGAGACGACACAAACATAAAGATGACACACGCAAAGAGACGATACAAACACATAGACGACACACACAGAGAGAGATGATACAAACGCAGATACGACACACACACAGAGACGACACATACACAGTGACGAAACGAGCAAAGAGACAACACACATTCAGAGACGACACACATATAGAGACGACGAACGCACAAAGACGACAGAAACACAGAGACCACACACACTTAGAGACGACACACACACAGAGACGACACACAAACAGAGACTACACACACACATAGACGACACACACCTAGAGACGACAAACGCACAGAGACGACATAAACACAGAGAAAACACACACATAGAGACGACACAAACACAGAGACGACACACACACACAGAGACGACACACATAGAGAAGACACAAACACAGAGACGACACACATATAGAGACTATAAACGCAAAGAGACGACAGAAACACAGAGACGACACACACATAGTGACGACACACGCACAGAGATGACACACACACACAGAGACGACACAAACACAGAGACGACACAGACACAGAGACGACACACACCTAGAGACCACAAACGCACAGAGACGACACAAACACAGAGACAACACACACATAGACACGACCCAAACACATAGACGACACACACACACAGAGACGACACACACAGAGAAGACACATACAGAGAGATGACACACAAACAGAGAGATGACACACACAGAGAGACGACACACACACACAGACGACACAAAAACAGAGACGACTCTCATACAGAGACGAGACAAACATAGAGATGACACACGCACAGAGACGACACACACACAGAAACGACACACATGATGAGACGACACTCAAAAACAGACGACACACACAGAGACGACACAAACATAGAGATGACACACGCAAAGAGACGATACACACACAGAGACGACACACACACAGAGAGATGATACAAACACAGAGACGACACACACACAGAGACGACACTTATACAGAGACAAAACGAGCAAAGAGACAACACACATACAGAGACGACACACATATAGAGACGACGAACGCACAGAGACGACACACACACAGAGACGACACAGACACAGATACGATACACATATAGAGACGACACACTCACACACACACACACACAGACGAAACACATACAGAAGACACACACACAACGATGACACACGAACAGAGACGACACACAATGAGACGACAAAAATACAGAGACGACACAAACAAAGAGACGACACGCACAGAGACGGCAAACATATACAGACGATACCCGCAAAGAGACGACAGAAACACAGAGACGACACACACATAGAGACGACACAAACACAGAAACGACACATACACAGAGACGACACACACACAAAGACAACACACACACACAGAGGCGAAACACATACAAATACGACACACACACAGAGACGACACAATCACAGAAACGACACACACACAGAGAAGACAAGCCCAGAGAGACGACACACGCACAGAGACGACACACACACAGACACGACACACAAACAGACGACATACAAATAGAGACGAAACATAAAGAGACAACACACACACAGGGATGAATAACAAACAGAGACAACACACACACACAGACGACACACACATAAAGACGACACACATACAGAAACGACAAACAAACAAAGACGACTCACATAGAGACGACATATTCACAGACCCGACATACACAGAGAGACAACAAACACACAGAGAGACAACACACATACAGAGACAACACACATATAGAGACGACGAACGCACAGAGACGACACACACACACAGAGACGACACAGACACAGAGACGACAAACATATAGAGACGACACACACACACACACACACACAGACGACACATACACAGAAGACACACACATAACAATGACACACGCACATAGACGACACACACACTGAGACGACAAAAATACAGAGACGACACAAACAAAGAGACGACATGCACAGAGACGACACACATATAGAGACGATACACGCAAAGAGACGACAGAAACACAGAGACGACACACACATATAGACGACACATGCACAGAGACGACACATACAAACAGAGACGACACAAACACAGAGACGACACATACACAGAGACAACACACACACACAGAGAGACGACACACGCAGAGAAGACACACACACAGAGACGACACACACACACAGAGATGACACACACAGAGAGAGGACACACACAGAAAGACGACACACACCAAACAACACACATACAGAGACGACAAACAAACAGAGACAAAACACACACAGAGACGACAAACAAACAGAGACGACCGATACACACAAACGACTAACAAACAGAGACGACAAAAACAGAGAGACAACACACACACACAAAGACGACACGCACACAGAGACGACATACACACAGAGACGACAAACACACAGAGACGACAAACACACAGAGACTACACACACACAGAGACGAAACACAAACAGAGACGACACACACACAGAGAAGACACACACACAGAGAGAGACAACACACACACAGACGACACACACACACAGACGACACACACATAGAGACGACACACGCACAGAGACGACACTCACACAGATACGACATAAACACAGAGACGACACACACACAGAGACGACACAAATACTGAGAAGACACACACACAGATACAACACACACTTTGAGACGACACACGCACAGAAACAACACACACACAGAGACGACACGCACACAGAGACGGAACACATACAGAGACGACACACACACTCAGACAACACACACAAAGACAACACACACATAAAGATGACATACGCACAGAGCCGACACTCACACAGATACGACATAAATACAGAGACGACACACACACAGAGACGACACACATACTGAGAAGACACACACACAGATACAACACACACTTCGAGACGACACACTCACAGAAACAACACACACACAGAGACGACACGCACACAGAGACGGAACACAAACAGAGACGACACACACACAGAGACGACACAAACAAAGAGACGAAACACACACAGAGACGACAGACACAGAGAGACGACAAACGTACAGAGACGACACACACACAGAGACGAAACACACATATAGACGACACACGCACAGAGACGACACACACACAAAGACAACAGAAACACAGAGACGACACAAACGCAGAGACGATACACACATTGAGACGATACAAGCACAGAAACGACACACACAAGGAGACGACACTTACATAGAGACGATACAAACACAGAGAAAACACACACACAGAGAAGACACAAATACAGAGACGACAAGCAAACAGAGACGACACAAACACTGAGAGGACTCACACACAGAGACGAGACACACATTGAGACGACTCACGTACAGAGACGACACGCGCACAGAAACGACACAAACACAGAGATGACACACACACAGACAACACACACATAAGGATGACACACACAAAGAGACGACACACACACTGAGAAGACAAAAATACAGAGACGACACAAACAACGAGACGACACACACAGAGACGACACATACACAGAAGACACACACATAACGATGACAGACGCACAGAGACGACACACTTACTGAGACGACAAAAATACTGAGACGACACAAACAAAGAGACGACACACACAGAGACGACACAAACATAGAGATGACAAACGCAAAGAGACGATACACACACAGAGACGACACACACACAGAGAGATGATACAAACACAGAGACTACAAACAAACAGAGACGACACATACACAGAGACAAAACGAGCAAAGATACAACACACATACAGAGACGACACACATATAGAGACGACGAACGCACAGAGACGACACACACACAGAGACGACAGAGACACAGATACGACACACATATAGAGACGACACACACACACACACACACAGACGACACACACACAGAAGACAGACACACAACGATGACACACGAACAGAGACGACACACACTGAGACGACAAAAATACAGAGACGACAAAAACAAAGAGACGACACGCACAGAGACGGCAAACATATAGAGACGATACCCGCAAAAAGACGACAGAAACACAGAGACGACACACACATTGAGACGACACAAACGCATAGACGACACATACACAGAGACGACACACATACAAAGACAACACAAACACAGAGGCGAAACACATACAAAGACGACACACACACAGAGACGACACACATATAGAGACGACGAACGCACAGAGACGACACACACACAGAGACGACACAGACACAGATACGATACACATATAGAGACGACACACTCACACACACACCCACAGACGAAACACATAGAGAAGACACACACACAACGATGACACACGAACAGAGACGACACACAATGAGACGACAAAAATACAGAGACGACACAAACAAAGAGACGACACGCACAGAGACGGCAAACATATACAGACGATACCCGCAAAGAGACGACAGAAACACAGAGACGACACACACATAGAGACGACACAAACACAGAGACGACACATACACAGAGACGACACACACACAAAGACAACACACACACACAGAGGCGAAACACATACAAATACGACACACACACAGAGACGACACAATCACAGAAACGACACACACACAGAGAAGACAAGCCCAGAGAGACGACACAGGCACAGAGACGACACACACACAGACACGACACACAAACAGACGACATACAAATAGAGACGAAACATAAAGATACAACACACACACACGGACGAATAACAAACAGAGACAACACACACACACAGACGACACACACACAAAGACGACACACATACAGAGACGACAAACAAACAAAGACGACTCACATAGAGACGACATATTCACAGACCCGACATACACAGAGAGACAACAAACACACATAGAGACAACACACATACAGAGACGACACACATATAGAGACGACGAACGCACAGAGACGACACACACACACAGAGACGACACAGACACAGAGACGACAAACATATAGAGACGACACACACACACACACACACAGACGACACATACACAGAAGACACACACATAACAATGACACACGCACATAGACGACACACACACTGAGACGACAAAAATACAGAGACGACACAAACAAAGAGACGACATGCACAGAGACGACACACATATAGAGACGATACACGCAAAGAGACGACAGAAACACAGAGACGACACACACATATAGACGACACATGCACAGAGACGACACATACAAACAGAGACGACACAAACACAGAGACGACACATACACAGAGACAACACACAAACACAGAGAGACGACACACGCAGAGAAGACACACACACAGAGACGACACACACACACAGAGATGACACACACAGAGAGAGGACACACACAGAAAGACGACACACACCAAACAACACACATACAGAGACGACAAGCAAACAGAGACAAAACACACACAGAGACGACAAACAAACAGAGACGACCGATACACACAAACGACTAACAAACAGAGACGACAAAAACAGAGAGACAACACACACACACACAAATACGACACGCACACAGAGACGACATACACAGAGAGACGACAAACGCACTGAGACGACAAACACACAGAGACGACAAACACACAGAGACGACACAAACACAAAGACGACACACACACAGAGAAGACACACACACAGAGAGAGACAACACACACACAGACGACACACACACACAGACGACACACACATAGAGACGACACACGCACAGAGACGACACTCACACAGATACGACATAAACACAGAGACGACACACACACAGAGACGACACAAAAACTGAGAAGACACACACACAGATACAACACACACTTTGAGACGACACACGCACAGAAACAACACACACACAGAGACGACACGCACACAGAGACGGAACACAAACAGAGACAACACACACACTCAGACAACACACACAAAGACAACACACACATAAAGATGACATACGCACAGAGCCGACACTCACACAGATACGACATAAATACAGAGACGACACACACACAGAGACGACACAAACACTAAGAAGACACACACACAGATACAACACACACTTCGAGACGACACACGCACAGAAACAACACACACACAGAGACGACACGCACACAGAGACGGAACACAAACAGAGACGACACACACACAGAGACGACACAAACAAAGAGACGAAACACACACAGAGACGACAGACACAGAGAGACGACAAACGTACAGAGACGACACACACACAGAGACGACACACACATATAGACGACACACGCACAGAGACGACACACACACAAAGACGACAGAAACACAGAGACGACACAAACGCAGAGACGACACACACATTGAGACGATACAAGCACAGAAACGACACACACAAGGAGACGACACATACATAGAGACGACACAAACACAGAGAAAACACACACACAGAGAAGACACAAATACAGAGACGACAAGCAAACAGAGACGACACTAACACTTAGAGGACTCACACACAGAGACGAGACACACATTGAGACGACTCACGTACAGAGACGACACGCGCACAGAAACGACACAAACACAGAGACGACACACACACAGACAACACACACATAAAGATGACACACACAAAGAGACGACACACACACTGAGACGACAAAAATACAGAGACGACGCAAACAACGAGACGACACACACAGAGACGACACATACACAGAAGACACACACATAACGATGACAGACGCACAGAGACGACACACTTACTGAGACGACAAAAATACTGAGACGACACAAACAAAGAGACGACACACACAGAGACGACACAAACATAGAGATGACAAACGCAAAGAGACGATACACACACAGAGACGACACACACATAGAGAGATGATACAAACACAGAGACGACACACAAACAGAGACGACACATACACAGAGACAAAACGAGCAAAGAGACAACACACATACAGAGACGATACACATATAGAGACGACGAACGCACAGAGACGACACACACACAGAGACGACAGAGACACAGATACGACACACATATAGAGACGACACACACACACACACACAGACGACACACACACAGAAGACAGACACACAACTATGACACACGAACAGAGACGACACACACTGAGACGACAAAAATACAGAGACGACAAAAACAAAGAGACGACACGCACAGAGACGGCAAACATATAGAGACGATACCCGCAAAAAGACGACAGAAACACAGAGACGACACACACATTGAGACGACACAAACGCATAGACGACACATACACAGAGACGACACACATACAAAGACAACACAAACACAGAGGCGAAACACATACAAAGACGACACACACACAGAGACGACACAATCAAAGAGACGAAACACACACAGAGAAAACAAACCCAGAGAGACGACACACGCACAGAGACGACACACACACAGAAACGACACACACACAGACGACATACAAATAGAGACGAAACATAAAGAGACAACACACACACAGAGACGACTAACAAACAGAGACAACACACACACACAGACGACACACACACAGATACGACACACATACAGAGACGACAAACAAACAGAGACGACACACATAGAGACGACATATTCACAGACCCGACATACACAGAGAGACAACAAAAACACAGAGAGACAACATACATACATAGACGACACACATATAGAGACGACGAATGCACAGAGACGACACACACACAGAGACGACACAGACACAGAGACGACAGACACACACACAGACGACACATACACAAAAGACACACACATAACAATGACACACGCACGGAGACGGCACACACACTGAGACGACAAAAATACAGAGACGACACAAACAAAGAGACGACATGCACAGAGACGACACACAAATAGAGACTATACACGCAAAGAGACGACAGAAACACAGAGACGACACACACATATAGACGACACATGCACAGAGACGACACACACACACAGAGACGACACAAACACAGAGACGACACATACACAGAGACGACACACACATACTGAGAGACGACATACGCAGAGAGGACACACACACAGAGACGACACACACACACAGAGATGACACACAAAGAGTGAGGACACACACAGAAAGATGACACACACCAAGATAAAACACATACAGAGACGACAAACAAACAGAGACAAAACACACACAGAGACGACAAACAAACAGAGACGACCGATACACACAAACGACTAACAAACAGAGACGACAAAAACACAGAGACAACACACACACACAAAGATGACACGCCCACAGAGACGACACACACACAGAGACGACAAACACACAGAGACGACAAACACAGAGAGACAACACACACACAGAGATGACATACAAACAGAGACGACACACACACAGAGACGACACACACACAGTGACGAAACACAAATAGAAACGAAACAAACACAGAGAAGACACACACACAGAGAGAGACAACACACACACAGACGACACGCTCACACAGACGACACACAAATAGAGACGACACACGCACAGAGACGACACTCACACAGATACGAAATAAACACAGAGACGAAACACACACAGAGAAGACACAAACACTGAGGCGACACACACACAGATACAACACACACTTCGAGACGACACACGCACAGAAACAACACACACACAGAGACGACAAGCACACAGATACGGAACACATACAGAGACGACACACACACTCAGACAACACACACAAAGACGACACACACATAAAGATGACATACGCACAGAGCCGACACACACACAGAGACTAAACACACACAGATACGACACACACACAGAGACGAAACACACACAGAAACGACACACACAGAGACGACACACGCACTGAGACGAAATACACACAGAGACGACACACACATATAGACGACACACACACAGAGACGACACACACACAAAGACGACAGAAACACAGAGACGACACAAACGCAGAGACGACAAACACATTGAGACGGTACAAGCACAGAAACGACAAACACAAGGAGACGACACTTACATAGAGACGACACAAACACAGAGAAAGCACACACAGAGAGAAGACACACACACAGAGACGACAAGCAAACAGAGACGACACAAACACTGAGAGGACTCACACACAGAGACGAGACACATATTGAGACGACTCACACACAGAGACGACACGCGCACAGAAACGACACAAACACAGAGACAACACACACACAGACAACACACATATAAAGATGACACACACACAGAGACGACACACACACTGAGACGACAAAAACACAGAGACAACACAAACAACGAGACGACACACACACAGTAGACACACACATAACGATGACAGACGCACAGAGACGACACAATTACTGAGACGACAAAAATACAGAAACGACACAAATAAAGAGACGACACGCACAGAGACGACACACATATAGAGACGATACACGCTAAGAGACGACAGAAACACAGAGACGACACACAAACACACAGAGACGACACACACAGACAAGACACACACACAGAGACGACACACACACACAGATGACACACACCGAGAGACGACACACACACAGACGACATAAAAACAGAGATGACTCTCATACAGAGACGACACAAACATAGAGATGACACACGCACAGAAACGACACACACACAGAAACGACACACATGATGAGACGACACACAAAAACAGATGACACACACAGAGACGACACAAAGATAGAGATGACACAAGCAAAGAGACGATACACACACAGAGATGAAAAAAAAACAGAGAGATGATACAAACAAACAGACGACACACACACAGAGACGACACATACACAGAAACGAAACGAGCAAAGAGAAAACACACATACAGAGACGACAGACATATAGAGACGACGAACGCACAGAGACGACACTGACACAGAGACGACACACATATAGAGACGACACACACACACAGACGACACATACACAGAAGACACACACATAACGATGACACACGCACAGAGACGACACACACACTGAGACGACAAAAATACAGAGACGACACAAACAAAGAGACGACACAAACAGAAACGACACACATATAGAGACGATACACGCAAAGAGACGACAGAAAAACAGAGACGACACACAAATAGAGACGACACACGCACAGATACGACACATACACAGAGACGACACAAACACAGAGACGGCACATACACAGAGACGACACACACCTAGAGACGACAAACGCACAGAGATTACACAAACACAGAGACACACACACAGAGATGACAACACACACACACAGAGATGATAAACACAGAGAGAGGACACACACAGAAAGACGACACAGACCAAGACAACACACATACAGAGACGACAAACAAACAGAGACAAAACACACACAGAGACGACAAACAAACAGAGACGACCGATACACACAAACGACTAACAAACAGAGACGACAAAAACACAGAGACATCGCACACACACAGATACGACACACACACAGAGACGACACACACAGAGAGACGACAAACGCACTGAGACGACAAACACACAGAGACGACACACACACAGAGACGACACAAACACAAAGACCACACACACACAGAGAAGACACACACACAGAGAGAAAAGACACACAAACAGACGACACACACAGAGACGACACAAACATAGAGACGACACACTCACAGAGACGACAAACACACAGAGACGACACACACACAGAGACGACACACAAACAGAGACGACACACACACAGAGAAGACACACACACAGAGAGAGACAACACACACACAGATGACACACACACACACAGACGACAAAAACACTGAGACGACACAAACACAGATTCAACACACACACAGAGACGACACGCACACAGAGAGGGAACACATACAGAGACGACACACACACTCAGACAACACACACAAAGACGACACACACATAAAGATGACATACGAACAGAGCCGACACACAAACAGAGACGACACACACACAGAGACGACACAAACAAAGAGACGAAATACACAAAGAGACGACACACACAGAGAGACGACAAACGCACAGAGACGACACAAAAACAGAGACGAAACACAAATATAGATGACACGCACACAGAGACGACACACACACAAAGGCGACAGAAACACAGAGACGACACAAACGCAGAGATGATACACACATTGAGACGATACAAGCACAGAAACGACACACACAAGGAGACGACACTTACATAGAGACGACACAAACACAGAGAAAACACACACACAGAGAAGACACACAGACAGAGACGACAAGCAAACAGAGACGACACAAACACTGAGAGGACTCACACACAGAGACGAGACACACATTGAGACGACTCACGCACAGAGACGACACGCGCACAGAAACGACACAAACACAGAGACGACACACACACAGACAACACACACATAAAGATGACACACACACTGAGACGACAAAAACACAGAGACGACACATACACAGAAGACACACACATAACGATGACAGACGCACAGAGACGACACACTTACTGAGACGACAAAAATAAAGAGATGACACAAACAAAGAGACGACACGCACAGAGACGACACACAAATAGAGACGATACACGCTAAGAGACGACACAAACATTGAAATGACACACGCACAGAGACGACACACACACAGAAACGACACACATAATGAGACGACACACACAAACAGACGACACACACAGAGACGACACAAACATAGAGATGACACACGCAAAGAGACGAAACACACACAGAGACGATACACACAGAGATAGATGATACAAACACAGAGACGACAGACAAACAGAGACGACACATACACAGAGACAAAACGAGCAAAGAGACAACACACATACAGAGACGACACACATATAGAGACGACGAATGCACAGAGACGACACACACACAGAGACGACACAGACACAGATACGACACACATATAGAGACGACACACACACACACACACACACACAGACGACACACACACAGAAGACAAACACACAACGATGACAAACGAACAGAGACGACACACACTGAGACGACAAAAATACAGAGACGACACAAACAAAGAGACGACACGCACAGAGACAGCAAACATATAGAGACGATACCCGCAAAGAGACGACAGAAACACAGAGACGACACACACATAGAGACGACACAAACACAGAAACGACACATACACAGAGACGACACAGACACAAAGACAACACACACACAGAGACGAAACACATGCAAAGACGACACACACAGAGAGACGACACAATCACAGAGACGACACACACACAGAGAAGACAAACCCAGAGAGACGACACACGCACAGAGACGACACACACACAGACACGACACACACACAGACGACATACAAATAGAGACGAAACATAAAGAAACAACACACACAGAGAGACGACTAACAAACAGAGACAACACACACACACACAGATGACACACACACAGACACGACACACTTATAGAGACAACAAACAAACAGAGACGACACACATGGAGACGACATATTCAGAGACCCGACATACACAGAGAGACAACACACACACAGAGACGACACAGACACAGAGACGACACACATATAGAGACGACACACACACACACACACATAGACAACACATACACAAAAGACACACACATAACAATGACACACGCACGGAGACGGCACACACACTGAGACGACAAAAATACAGAGACGACACAAGCAAAGAGACGACAGGCACAGAGACGACACACATATAGAGACTATACACGCAAAGAGACGACAGAAACACAGAGACGACACACACATATAGACGACACATGCACAGAGACGACACACACACACAGAGACGACACAAACACAGAGACGACAAATACACAGAGACGACACACACACACAGAGAGACGACAAACGCAGAGAAGACACACACACAGAGACGACACACACACAGACAAAGATGAAACACACAGAGTGAGGACACACACAGAAAGACGACACACACCGAGATAAAACACATACAGAGACGACAAACAAACAGAGACGAAACACACACAGAGACGACAAACAAACAGAGACGACCGATACACACAAACGACTAACAAACAGAGACGACAAAAACACAGAGACAACACACACACACAAAGACGACACGCACACAGAGAAAACACACACAGAGACGACAAACACACAGAGACGACAAAGACAGAGAGATAACACACACACAGAGACGACATACACACAGACACGACACACACACAGACACGACACACACACAGAGACGAAACACAAAGAGAGACGACACACACACAGAGAAGACACGAACACAGAGAGAGACAACACACACACAGACGACACACTCACACAGACGACACACAAATAGAGACGACACATGCACAGAGACGACACTCACACAGATACGACACAAACACTGAAACGACACACAAACAGATACAACACACACTTCGAGACGACACACGCACAGAAAGAACACACACACAGAGACGACACGCACACATAGACGGAACACATACAGAGACGACACACACACTCAGACAACACACACAAAGACGACACACACATAAATATGACATACGCACAGAGACGACACACAAACAGAGACGACACACACACAGAGACGACACAAACAAAGAGACGAAACACACAAAGAGACGACACACACAGAGAGACGACGAACACACAGAGACGACACACACACAGAGACTAAACACACATAGAGACGACACACTCACAGAGACGACACACACACAAAGACGACAGAAACACAGAGACGACACAAACGCAGAGACGACACACACATTGAGACGATACAAGCACAGAAACGACAAACACAAGGAGACGACACTTACATAGAGACAACACAAACACAGAGAAAACACACACACAGAGAAAACACACACACAGAGAGGACAAGCAAACAGAGACGACACAAACACTGAGAGGACTCACACACAGAGAAGAGACACACATTGAGACGACTCACGCACAGAGACGACACACGCACAGAAACGACACAAACACAGAGACAACACACACACAGACAACACACACATAAAGATGGCACACACACAGAGACGACACACACACTGAGACGACTAACACACAGAGAGGACACACACAACGAGACGACACACACAGAGACGACACAAACACAGAAGACACACACATAACGATGACAGACGCACAGAGACGACACACTTACTGAGACGACAAAAATACAGAAACGACACAAACAAAGAGACGACACGCACAGAGACGACACACATATCGAGACGATACACGCTAAGAGACGACAGAAACACAGAGACGACACACACACACAGAGACGAAACACACATAGAGACGACACACACACAGAGACGACGCACACACACAGATGACACACACAGAGAGACGACAAATACACACAGACGACATAAAAACAGAGAAGACTCTCATACAGAGACGACACAAACATAGAGATGACACACGCACAGAAACGACACACACACAGAAACGACACTCATGATGAGACGACACACAAAAACAGACAACACACACAGAGACGACACAAACATAGTGATGACACAAGCAAAGAGACGATACACACACAGAGATGAAACACAAACAGAGAGATGATACAAACACAGAGACGACACACACACAGAGACGACACATGCACAGAAACGAAACAAGCAAAGAGAAAACACACATACAGAGACGACAGACATATAGAGACGACGAACGCACAGAGACGACACTAACACAGAGACGACACACATATAGAGACGACAGACACACACAGACGACACATACACAGAAGACACACACATAACGATGACACACACACAGAGACGACACACACACTGAGACGACGAAAATACAGAGACGACACAAACAAAGAGACGACACACACAGAAACGACACACATATAGAGATGATACACGCAAAGAGACGACAGAAACACAGAGACGACACACACACAGAGACGACACTTGCACAGAAACGAAACAAGCAAAGAGAAAACACACATACAGAGACGACAGACATATAGAGACGACGAACGCACAGAGACGACACTGACACAGAGACGACACACATATAGAGACGACAGACACACACAGACGACACATACACAGAAGACATACACATAACGATGACACATACACAGAGATGACACACACACTGAGACGACAAAAATACAGAGACGACACAAACAAAGAGACAACACACACAGAAACGACACACATATAGAGACGATACACGCAAAGAGACGACAGAAACACAGACACGACACACACATAGAGACGACACACGCACAGATACGACACCTACACAGAGACGACACAAACAGAGAGACGACACATAAACAGAGACGACACACACCTAGAGACGACAAACGCACAGAGACGACACAAACACAGAGACAACACACACATTGAGACGAAACAAACACAGAGATGACACACACACACAGAGACGACACACACAGAGAAGACACACACACAGAGACGACAAACACACACAGAGACGACACACACACAGACGACACAAAAACAGAGACGACTCTCATACAGAGACGACACAAACATAGAGATGACGCACGCACAGAGACGACACACACAGAGACGACACAAACACAGAGACAACACATACACAGAGACGACACACACACAGAGAGACGACACACACAGAGACGACACACACACACACAAAGATGACACAAACAGAGAGACGACACACACACACAGACGACACAAAAACAGAGACGACACACACACACACAGACGACACAAAAACAGAGACGACTCTCTTACAGAGACGACACAAACATAGAGACAACTAACAAACAGAGACAACACACACACAGACAACACACACACAGAGACGACACACATATAGAGACTATACACGCAAAAAGACGACAGAAACACAGAGACGACACACACATAGAGACGACACACGCACAAAGACGGCACACACACAGAGACGACACACACACAGAGACGACACACACACAGAGACGACACACACACAGAGAGACGACACACACAGAGACGACACACAAACACTCAAAGATGACACACACACAGAGACGACACACACACACAGAGACGACACAAACACACACAGACGATACAAAAACAGAGACGACTCTCTTACAGAGACGACACAAACATAGAGATGACAAACGCACAGAGATGACACACACAGAGACGACACAAACATAGAGATGACACACGCAAAGAGACGATACAAACACATAGACGACACACACAGAGAGAGATGATACAAACACAGAGACGACACACACACAGAGACGACACATACACAGAGACGAAACGAGTGAAGAGACAACACACATTCAGAGACGACACACATATAGAGACGACGAACGCACAAAGACGACAGAAACACAGAGGCCACACACACATAGAGACGAAAAACACAGGGACGACACACACACAGGGACGACACACACACAGAGACGACACACACGGAGAGACGACACATACGTGGAGACGATACACTCACGGAGACGACACAAACACAGAGACAGCACAGACATAGAGACGACAAACACACAGAGAGGACACACACACAGACACGACACACATAGACACGACACAAACACAGAGACGACACACACATAGAGACGATAAACGCAAAGAGACGACAGAAACACAGAGACGACACACACATAGAGACGACACACGCACAGAGATGACACACACACACAGAGACGACACAAACACAGAGACGACACAGACACAGAGACGACACACACCTAGAGACCACAAACGCACAGAGACGACACAAACACAGAGACAACACACACATAGAAACGACCCAAACACATAGACGACACACACACACACAGATACGACACACACAGAGAAGACACACACAGAGAGATGACACACAAACAGAGAGATGACACACACAGAGAGACGACACACACACACAGACGACACAAAAACAGAGACGACTCTTATACAGAGACGAGACAAACATAGAGATGACACACGCAAAGAGACGACACACACACAGAAACGACACACATGATGAGACGACACTCAAAAACAGACGAAACACACAGAGACGACACAAACATAGAGATGACACACGCAAAGAGACGATACACACACAGAGACGACACACACACAGAGAGATGATACAAACACAGAGACGACACACACACAGAGACGACACTTATACAGAGACAAAACGAGCAAAGAGACAACACACATACAGAGACGACACACATATAGAGACGACGAACGCACAGAGACGACACACACACAGAGACGACACAGACACAGATACGATACACATATAGAGACGACACACTCACACACACACACACAGACGAAACACATACAGAAGACACACACACAACGATGACACACGAACAGAGACGACACACAATGAGACGACAAAAATACAGAGACGACACAAACAAAGAGACGACATGCACAGAGACGGCAAACATATACAGACGATACCCGCAAAGAGACGACAGAAACACAGAGACGACACACACATAGAGACGAAACAAACACAGAGACGACACATACACAGAGACGACACACACACAAAGACAACACAAAAACACAGAGGCGAAACACATACAAATACGACACACACAGAGACGACACAATCACAGAAACGACACACACACAGAGAAGACAAGCCCAAAGAGACGACACACGCACAGAGACGACACACACACAGACACGACACACAAACAGACGACATACAAGTAGAGACGAAACATAAAGAGACAACATACACACAGGGACGAATAACAAACAGAGACAACACACACACACAGACGACACACACACAAAGACGACACACATACAGAGACAACAAACAAACAAAGACGACACACATAGAGACGACATATTCACAGACCCGACATACACAGAGAGACAACAAACACACAGAGAGACAACACACATACAGAGACGACACACATATAGAGACGACGAACGCACAGAGACGACACACACACAGAGACGACACAGACACAGAGACGACAAACATATAGAGACGACACACACACACACACACATAGACGACACATACACAGAAGACACACACATAACAATGACACACGCACAGAGACGACACACACACTGAGACGACAAAAATACAGAGACGACACAAACAAAGAGACGACTCTTCTTCTTTACGTAGCTCTTATCGCAGGTTCATTTTACCTAAGCGTTCATCGACAGCAGGTCAGAGGTCTCCTGTTTATCAATCTATTTTACAATGGAACTCCATCCCTCCTGATGTCCCTCTATCTCTTTCTGCAAAGGCACTTTCTCGCTGGGTATTTCCAGTATAGTATTTTCCCCCTTTTTTCTTAATTTTTTGCATTCTATCCACATTTATGTCTTTTTTTTTTTTTTTTTTTTTTAATTAAATATATTTAAAATAATTCTCCTATTTTCTACTATTATTTCTCCTATTTTCATAAATGTCTCTTATCTAATTTTTTTTTTTTTTTTTTTTCTAGTGCTTTATAATAGTGTTTTATTTGTTTTGTTGGCCCTGTACAAGCTTAGCTTCTTGGGCGTGTTTACATTTTAAGTTTGTAATTGTATTGTTTTTTTTTTAGTATTAATAAATTGATTGATTGATTGATTGATTGATTGATTGACATGCACAGAGACGACACACATATAGAGACGATTTTTTTTTAGTATTAATAAATTGATTGATTGATTGATTGATTGATTGATACACGCAAAGAGACGACAGAAACACAGAGACGACACACACATATAGACGACACATGCACAGAGACGACACATACACACAAAGACGACACAAACACAGAGACGACACATACACAGAGACAACACACACACAGAGAGACGACACACGCAGAGAAGACACACACACACAGAGACGACACACACACACACAGAGATGACACACACAGAGAGAGGACACACACAGAAAGACGACACATACCGAAACAACACACATACAGAGACGACAAACAAACAGAGACAAAACACACACAGAGACGACAAACAAACAGAGACGACCGATACACACAAACGACTAACAAACAGAGACGACAAAAACAGAGAGACAACACACACACACACAAAGACGACACACACTCACAGAATAAACACAGACAGAGACGACACACACACAGATACTAAGAACACACAGTGTATACAAACAAAAACAGGCGACAAACACTCAGAGAAAAAAAAAACCGAGAGACGAAAAACACACAGAGAGAGACGACACACACAGAGACGACACACACACACAGACGACACACACATAGAGACGACACACGCACAGAGACGACACTCACACAGATACTACATAAACACACAGATGACACACACACAGAGACGACACAAACACTGAGAAGACACACACACAGATACAACACACACTTCGAGACGACACACGCACAGAAACAACACACACACAGAGACGACACGCACACAGAGACGGAACACATACAGAGACGACACACACACTCAGACAACACACACAAAGACGACACACACATAAAGATGACATACGCACAGAGCCAACACTCACACAGATACGACATAAACACAGAGACGACACACACACAGAGACGACACAAACACAAAGAAGACACACACACAGATACAACACACACATCGAGACGACACACGCACAGAAACAACACACACACAGAGACGACACGCACACAGAGACGGAACACAAACAGAGACGACACACACACAGAGACGACACAAACAAAGAGACAGAAACACACACAGAGACGACAGACACAGAGAGACGACAAATGTACAGAGACGACACACACACAGAGACGAAACACACATATAGACGACACACGCACAGAGACGACACACACACAAAGACGACAGAAACACAGAGACGACACAAACGCAGAGACGATACACACATTGAGACGATACAAGCACAGAAACGACACACACAAGGAGACGACACTTACATAGAGACGACACAAACACAGAGAAAACACACACACAGAGAAGACACAAACACAGAGACGACAAGCAAACAGAGACGACACAAACACTGAGAGGACTCGCACACAGAGACGAGACACACATTGACACGACTCACGCACAGAGACGACACGCGCACAGAAACGACACAAACACAGAGACGACACACACACAGACAACACACACATAAAGATGACACACACAAAGAGACGACACACACACTGAGACGACAGAAATACAGAGACGACACAAACAACGAGACGACACACACAGAGACGACACATACACAGAAGACACACACATAACGATGACAGACGCACAGAGACGACACACTTACTGAGACGACAAAAATACAGAGACGACACAAACAAAGAGACGACACACACAGAGACGACACAAACATAGAGATGACACACGCAAAGAGACGATACACACACAGAGACGACACACACACAGAGAGATGATACAAACACAGAGACGACACACACACAGAGACGACACTTATACAGAGACAAAACGAGCAAAGAGACAACACACATACAGAGACGACACACATATAGAGACGACGAACGCACAGAGACGACACACACACAGAGACGACACAGACACAGATACGATACACATATAGAGACGACACACTCACACACACACACACAGACGAAACACATACAGAAGACACACACACAACGATGACACACGAACAGAGACGACACACAATGAGACGACAAAAATACAGAGACGACACAAACAAAGAGACGACATGCACAGAGACGGCAAACATATACAGACGATACCCGCAAAGAGACGACAGAAACACAGAGACGACACACACATAGAGACGACACAAACACAGAGACGACACATACACAGAGACGACACACACACAAAGACAACACAAAAACACAGAGGCGAAACACATACAAATACGACACACACAGAGACGACACAATCACAGAAACGACACACACACAGAGAAGACAAGCCCAAAGAGACGACACACGCACAGAGACGACACACACACAGACACGACACACAAACAGACGACATACAAGTAGAGACGAAACATAAAGAGACAACATACACACAGGGACGAATAACAAACAGAGACAACACACACACACAGACGACACACACACAAAGACGACACACATACAGAGACAACAAACAAACAAAGACGACACACATAGAGACGACATATTCACAGACCCGACATACACAGAGAGACAACAAACACACAGAGAGACAACACACATACAGAGACGACACACATATAGAGACGACGAACGCACAGAGACGACACACACACAGAGACGACACAGACACAGAGACGACAAACATATAGAGACGACACACACACACACACACACAGACGACACATACACAGAAGACACACACATAACAATGACACACGCACAGAGACGACACACACACTGAGACGACAAAAATACAGAGACGACACAAACAAAGAGACGACTCTTCTTCTTTACGTAGCTCTTATCGCAGGTTCATTTTACCTAAGCGTTCATCGACAGCAGGTCAGAGGTCTCCTGTTTATCAATCTATTTTACTATGGAACTCCATCCCTCCTGTTGTCCCTCTATCTCTTTCTGCAAAGGCACTTTCTCGCTGGGTATTTCCATTATATTATTTTCCCCTTTTTTTCTTCTTTTTTTGCATTCTATCCAAATTTATGTCTTTTTTTTTTTTTTTCATTCAATATATTTCAAATAATTATCCTATTTTCTACTATTATTTCTCCTATTTTCATAAATGTCTCTTATCTAATTTTTTTTTTTTTTTTTTTTTTTTCTAGTGCTTTATAATAGTGTGTTATTTGTTTTGTTTGCCCTGTACAAGCTTAGCTTCTTGGGCGTGTTTACATTTTAAGTTTGTAATTGTATTGTGTTTTTTTTAGTATTAATAAATTGATTGATTGATTGATTGATTGATTGATTGACATGCACAGAGACGACACACATATAGAGACGATTTTTTTTTAGTATTAATAAATTGATTGATTGATTGATTGATTGATTGATACACGCAAAGAGACGACAGAAACACAGAGACGACACACACATATAGACGACACATGCACAGAGACGACACATACACACAAAGACGACACAAACACAGAGACGACACATACACAGAGACAACACACACACAGAGAGACGACACACGCAGAGAAGACACACACACACACAGAGACGACACACACACACACAGAGATGACACACACAGAGAGAGGACACACACAGAAAGACGACACATACCGAAACAACACACATACAGAGACGACAAACAAACAGAGACAAAACACACACAGAGACGACAAACAAACAGAGACGACCGATACACACAAACGACTAACAAACAGAGACGACAAAAACAGAGAGACAACACACACACACACAAAGACGACACGCACACAGAGACGAAAAACACACAGAGACGACAAACACACAGAGACGACACACACACAGAGACGACATACACACAGAGACGACAAACACACAGAGACGACACACACACAGACAACACACACACACACACACACACAGACGACACTCACTCAGAGACGTCACACACACAGAGACGACAAACGCACAGGGACGACACACACACAGATACTACATAAACACAGAGAAGACACACACACAGAGACGACACAAACACTAAGAAGACACACACACAGATACAACACACACTTCGAGACGACACACGCACAGAAACAACACACACACAGAGACGACACGCACACAGAGACGGAACACATACAGAGACGACACACACACTCAGACAACACACACAAAGACGACACACACATAAAGATGACATACGCACAGAGCCAACACTCACACAGATACGACATAAACACAGAGACGACACACACACAGAGACGACACAAATACTGAGAAGACACACACACAGATACAACACACACTTCGAGACGACACACGCACAGAAACAACACACACACAGAGACGACACGCACACAGAGACGGAACACAAACAGAGACGACACACACACAGAGACGACACAAACAAAGAGACCAAACACACACAGAGACGACAGACACAGAGAGACGACAAATGTACAGAGACGACACACACACAGAGACGAAACACACATATAGACGACACACGCACAGAGACGACACACACACAAAGACGACAGAAACACAGAGACGACACAAACGCAGAGACGATACACACATTGAGACGATACAAGCACAGAAACGACACACACAAGGAGACGACACTTACATAGAGACGACACAAACACAGAGAAAACACACACACAGAGAAGACACAAATACAGAGACGACAAGCAAACAGAGACGACACAAACACTGAGAGGACTCACACACAGAGACGAGACACACATTGAGACGACTCACTTACAGAGACGACACGCGCACAGAAGCGACACAAACACAGAGACGACACACACACAGACAACACACACATAAAGATGACACACACAAAGAGACGACACACACACTGAGACGACAAAAATACAGAGACGACACAAACAACGAGACGACACACACAGAGACGACACATACACAGAAGACACACACATAACGATGACAGACGCACAGAGACGACACACTTACTGAGACGACAAAAATACAGAGACGACACAAACAAAGAGACGACACACACAGAGACGACACACAAATAGAGATGACACACGCAAAGAGACGATACACACACAGAGACTACACACACACAGAGAGATGATACAAACACAGAGACGACACACAAACGACACATACACAGAGACAAAACGAGCAAAGAGACAACACACATACAGAGACGACACACATATAGAGACGACGAACGCACAGAGACGACACACACACAGAGACGACAGAGACACAGATACGACACACATATAGAGACGACACACACACACACACACAGACGACACACACACAGAAGACAGACACACAAGGATGACACACGAACAGAGACGACACACACTGAGACGACAAAAATACAGAGACGACAAAAACAAAGAGACGACACGTACAGAGACGGCAAACATATAGAGACGATACCCGCAAAGAGACGACAGAAACACAGAGACGACACACACATTGAGACGACACAAACGCATAGACGACACATACACAGAGACGACACACATACAAAGACAACACAAACACAGAGGCGAAACACATACAAAGACGACACACACACAGAGACGACACAATCACAGAGACGAAACACACACAGAGAAGACAAACCCAGAGAGACGACACACGCACAGAGACGACACACACACAGACACGACACACACACAGACGACATACAAATAGAGACGAAACATAAAGAGACAACACACACAGAGAGACGACTAACAAACAGAGACAACACACACACATAGACGACACACACACAGACACGACACACATACAGAGACGACAAACAAACAGAGACGACACACATAGAGACGACATATTCACAGACCCGACATACACAGAGAGACAACAAAAACACAGAGAGACAACACAAATACATAGACGACACACATATAGAGACGACGAATGCACAGAGACGACACACACATATAGACGACACATTCACAGAGACGACACACACACACAGAGACGACACAAACACAGAGACGACACATACACAGAGACGACACACACATACAGAGAGACGACACACGCAGAGAAGACACACACACAGAGACGACACACACACACAGAGATGACACACACAGAGTGAGGACACACACAGAAAGACGAAACACACCAAGATAAAACACATACAGAGACGACAAACACACAGAGACAAAACACACACAGAGACGACAAACAAACAGAGACGACCGATACACACAAACGACTAACAAACAGAGACGACAAAAACACAGAGAAAACACACACACACACAGATGACACGCACACAGAGACAACACACACACAGAGAAGACACACACACAGAGACGACAAACACAGAGAGAGGACAAGACAGAGACGAAACACACACAGAGACGACACACACACAGAGACAACACACACAGAGTGACGACACACACACAGAGATGACAAACACACAGAGACGACACACACACAGAGAGAGACAACACACACACAGACGACACTCTCACACAGACGACACACAAATTGAGACGACACACGCACAGAGACGACACTCACACAGATACGAAATAAACACAGAGACGAAACAAACACAGAGACGACACAAACACTGAGACGACACACACACAGATACAACACACACTTCGAGACGACACACGCACAGAAACAACACACACACAGAGACGACAAGCACACAGAGACGGAATACATACAGAGACGACACACACACTCAGACAACACACACAAAGACGACACACACATAAAGATGACATACGCACAGAGCCGACACACAAACAGAGATGACACACACACACAGAGACGACACAAACAAAGAGACAAAACACACACAGAGACGACACACACAGAGAGACGACAAACGCACAGAGACGACACACGCACAGAGACGAAACACACATATAGACGACACACGCACAGAGACGACACACACACTGAGAGGACTCACACACAGAGACGAGACACAACGAAGACGACAGAAACACAGAGACGACACAAACGCAGAGACGACAAACACATTGAGACGATACAAGCACAGAAACAACAAACACAAGGAGACGACACTTACATAGAGACGACACAAACACAGAGAAAACACACACACAGAGAAGACACACACACAGAGACGACAAGCAAACAGAGACGACACAAACACTGAGAGGACTCACACACAGAGACGAGACACATATTGAGACGACTCACACACAGAGACGACACGCGCACAGACACGACACAAACACAGAGACGACACACACACAGACAACACACACATAAAGACGACACACACACAGAGACGACACTTATACAGAGACAAAACGAGCAAAGAGACAACACACATACAGACACGACACACATATAGAGACGACGAACGCACAGAGACGACACACACACAGAGACGACACAGACACAGATACGATACACATATAGAGACGACACACTCACACACACACAGACAGACGAAACACATACAGAAGACACACACACAACGATGACACACGAACAGAGACGACACACAATGAGACGACAAAAATACAGAGACGACACAAACAAAGAGACGACACGCACAGAGACGGCAAACATATACAGACGATACCCGCAAAGAGACGACAGAAACACAGAGACGACACACACATAGAGACGACACAAACACAGAGACGACACATACACAGAGACGACACACACACAAAGAAAACACACAAACACAGAGGCAGAAACACATACAAATACGACACACACACAGAGACGACACAATCACAGAAACGACACACACACAGAGAAGACAAGCCCAAAGAGACGACACACGCACAGAGACGACTCACACACAGACACGACACACAAACAGACGACATACAAATATAGACGAAACATAAAGAGACAACACACACACAGGGACGAAAAACAAACAGAGACAACACACACACACAGACGACACACACACAAAGACGACACACATACAGAGACAACAAACAAACAAAGACGACACACATAGAGACGACATATTCACAGACCCGACATACACAGAGAGACAACAAACACACAGAGAGACAACACACATACAGAGACGACACACATATAGAGACGACGAACGCACAGAGACGACACACACACAGAGACGACACAGACACAGAGACGACAAACATATAGAGACGACACACACACACACACAGACGACACATACACAGAAGACACACACATAACAATGACACACGCACAGAGACGACACACACACTGAGACGACAAAAATACAGAGACGACACAAACAAAGAGACGACATGCACAGAGACGACACACATATAGAGACGATTTTTTTTTTAGTATTAATAAATTGATTGATTGATTGATTGATTGATACACGCAAAGAGACAACAGAAACACAGAGACGACACACACATATAGACAACACATGCACAGAGACGACACAAACACACAGAGACGACACAAACACAGAGACGACACATACACAGAGACAACACACACACACAGAGAGACGACACACGCAGAGAAGACACACACACACAAAGACGACACACACACACACAGAGATGACACACACAGAGAGAGGACACACACAGAAAGACGACACACACCGAAAAAACACACATACAGAGACGACAAACAAACAGAGACAAAACACACACAGAGACGACAAACAAACAGAGACGACCGATACACACAAACGACTAACAAACAGAGACGACAAAAACAGAGAGACAACACACACACACAAAGACGACACACACACAGAGACAACACACACACAGAGACGACACACACACACAGACGACAAACAGACAGAGAGACGACACACACACAGAAACGACACGCACATAGAGACGACACACACATAGAGAAGACACACACACAGAGACAGACGACACACACAGAGACGACACACACACACAGACGACACACACATAGAGACGACACACGCACAGAGACGACACTCACACATATACTACATAAACACAGAGATGACACACACACAGAGACGACACAAACACTGAGAAGACACACACACAGATACAACACACACTTTGAGATGACACACGCACAGAAACAACACACACACAGAGACGACACGCACACAGAGACGGAACACATACAGAGACGACACACACACTCAGACAACACACACAAAAACGACACACACATAAAGATGACATACTCAGAGAGCCGACACTCACACAGATACGACATAAACACAGAGACGACACACACACAGAGACGACACAAACACTAAGAAGACTCACACACAGATACAACACACACTTCGAGACGACACACGCACAGAAACAACACACACACAGAGACGACACGCACACAGAGACGGAACACAAACAGAGACGACACACACACAGAGACGACACAAACACAGAGACGAAACACACACAGAGACGACAGACATAGAGAGACGACAAACGTACAGAGACGTCAAACACACAGAGACGAAACACACATATAGACGACACACGCACAGAGACGACACACACACAAAGACGACAGAAACACAGAGACGACACAAACGCAGAGACGATACACACATTGAGACGATACAAGCACAGAAACGACACACACAAGGAGACGACACTTACATAGAGACGACACAAACACAGAGAAAACACACACACAGAGAAGACACAAACACAGAGACGACAAGCAAACAGAGACGACACAAACACTGAGAGGACTCACACACAGAGACGAGACACACATTGAGACGACTCACGCACAGAGACGACACGCGCACAGAAGCGACACAAACACAGAGACGACACACACACAGACAACACACACATAAAGATGACACACACAAAGAGACGACACACACACTGAGACGACAAAAATACAGAGACGACACAAACAACGAGACGACACACATAGAGACGATACATACACAGAAGACACACACATAACGATGACAGACGCACAGAGACGACACACTTACTGAGACGACAAAAATACAGAGACGACACAAACAAAGAGACGACACACACAGAGACGACACAAACATAGAGATGACACACGCAAAGAGACGATACACACACAGAGACGACACACACACAGAGAGATGATACAAACACAGAGACGACACACAAACGACACATACACAGAGACAAAACGAGCAAAGAGACAACACACATACAGAGACGACACACATATAGAGACGACGAACGCACAGAGACGACACACACACAGAGACGACAGAGACACAGATACGACACACATATAGAGACGACACACACACATACACAGACGACACACACACAGAAGACAGACACACAAGGATGACACACGAACAGAGACGACACACACTGAGACGACAAAAATACAGAGACTACAAAAACAAAGAGACGACACGTACAGAGACGGCAAACATATAGAGACGATACCCGCAAAGAGACGACAGAAACACAGAGACGACACACACATTGAGAGGACACAAACGCATAGACGACACATACACAGAGACGACACACATACAAAGACAACACAAACACAGAGGCAGAAACACATACAAAGACGACACACACACAGAGACGACACAATCACAGAGACAGAAACACACACAGAGAAGACAAACCCAGAGAGACGACACACGCACAGAGACGACACACACACAGACACGACACACACACAGACGACATACAAATAGAGACGAAACATAAAGAGACAACACACACAGAGAGACGACTAACAAAAAGAGACAACACACACACACAGACGACAAACACACAGACACGACACACATACAGAGACGACAAACAAACAGAGACGACACACATTGAGACGACATATTCACAGACCCGACATACACAGAGAGACAACAAAAACACAGAGAGACAACACAAATACATAGACGACACACATATAGAGACGACGAATGCACAGAGACGACACACACACAGAGACGACACACACACAGAGACGACACACACACACACACAGACGACACATACACAAAAGACACACACATAACAATGACACACGCACGGAGACGGCACACACACTGAGACGACAAAAATACAGAGACGACACAAACAAAGAGACGACATGCACAGAGACGACACACATATAGAGACTATACACGCAAAGAGACGACAGAAACACAGAGACGACACACACATATAGACGACACATGCACAGAGACGACACACACACACAGAGACGACACAAACACAGAGACGACACATACACAGAGACGACACACACATACAGAGAGACGACACACGCAGAGAAGACACACACACAGAGACGACACACACACACAGAGATGACACACACAGAGTGAGGACACACACAGAAAGACAGAAACACACCAAGATAAAACACATACAGAGACGACAAACAAACAGAGACAAAACACACACAGAGACGACAAACAAACAGAGACGACCCATACACACAAACGACTAACAAACAGAGACGACAAAAACACAGAGAAAACACACACACACAAAGATGACACACACACAGAGACAATACACACACAGAGACTACACACACACAGAGACGACACACACAGAGAAACGACAAACACACAGATAAAACACAAACAGAGATGGCAAACAAACAAAGAAGACACACACACAGAAACGAAACACAAAGAGGGACGACATACACACAGAGACGACACACACACAGAGAGAGACAACACACACACACAGACGACACGCTCACACAGACGACACACAAATTGAGACGACACACGCACAGAGACGACACTCACACAGATACAGAAATAAACACAGAGACGAAACAAACACAGAGACGACACAAACACTGAGACGACACACACACAGATACAACACACACTTCGAGACGACACACGCACAGAAACAACACACACACAGAGACGACAAGCACACAGAGACGGAACACATACAGAGACGACACACACACTCAGACAACACACACAAAGACGACACACACATAAAGATGACATACGCACAGAGCCGACACACAAACAGAGACGACACACACACAGAGACGACACAAACAAAGAGACAAAACACACACAGAGACGACACACACACAGAGACGACAAACGCACAGAGACGACACACACACAGAGACGAAACACACATATAGACGACACACGCACAGAGACGACACACACACAGAGACGACAGAAACACAGAGACGACACAAACGCAGAGACGACAAACACATTGAGACGATACAAGCACAGAAACGACAAACACAAGGAGACGACACTTACATAGAGACGACACAAACACAGAGAAAACACACACACAGAGAAGACACACACACAGAGACGACAAGCAAACAGAGACGACACAAACACTGAGAGGACTCACACACAGAGACGAGACACATATTGAGACGACTCACACACAGAGACGACACGCGCACAGAAACGACACAAACACAGAGACGACATACACACAGACAACACACACATAAAGATGACACACACACAGAGATGACACACACACAGAGACGACACAAACACAGAGACGACACAAACAACGAGACGACACACACACAGTAGACACACACATAACGATGACAGACGCAGAGAGATGACACAATTACTGAGACGACAAAAATACAGAAACGACACAAACAAAGAGACGACACGCACAGAGACGACACACATATAGAGACGATACACGCTAAGAGACGACACAAACACAGAGACGACACAAACACTGAGACGACACACACACAGATACAACACACACTTCGAGACGACACACGCACAGAAACAACACACACACAGAGACGACAAGCACACAGAGACGGAATACATACAGAGACGACACACACACTCAGACAACACACACAAAGACGACACACACATAAAGATGACATACGCACAGAGCCGACACACAAACAGAGATGACACACACACACAGAGACGACACAAACAAAGAGACAAAACACACACAGAGACGACACACACAGAGAGACGACAAACGCACAGAGACGACACACGCACAGAGACGAAACACACATATAGACGACACACGCACAGAGACGACACACACACTGAGAGGACTCACACACAGAGACGAGACACAACGAAGACGACAGAAACACAGAGACGACACAAACGCAGAGACGACAAACACATTGAGACGATACAAGCACAGAAACAACAAACACAAGGAGACGACACTTACATAGAGACGACACAAACACAGAGAAAACACACACACAGAGAAGACACACACACAGAGACGACAAGCAAACAGAGACGACACAAACACTGAGAGGACTCACACACAGAGACGAGACACATATTGAGACGACTCACACACAGAGACGACACGCTCACAGAAACGACACAAACACAGAGACGACACACACACAGACAACACACACATAAAGACGACACACACACAGAGACGACACTTATACAGAGACAAAACGAGCAAAGAGACAACACACATACAGACACGACACACATATAGAGACGACGAACGCACAGAGACGACACACACACAGAGACGACACAGACACAGATACGATACACATATAGAGACGACACACTCACACACACACAGACAGACGAAACACATACAGAAGACACACACACAACGATGACACACGAACAGAGACGACACACAATGAGACGACAAAAATACAGAGACGACACAAACAAAGAGACGACACGCACAGAGACGGCAAACATATACAGACGATACCCGCAAAGAGACGACAGAAACACAGAGACGACACACACATAGAGACGACACAAACACAGAGACGACACATACACATAGACGACACACACACAAAGAAAACACACAAACACAGAGGCGAAACACAGACAAATACGACACACACACAGAGACGACACAATCACAGAAACGACACACACACAGAGAAGACAAGCCCAAAGAGACGACACACGCACAGAGACGACTCACAAACAGACACGACACACAAACAGACGACATACAAATATAGACGAAACATAAAGAGACAACACACACACAGGGACGAAAAACAAACAGAGACAACACACACACACAGACGACACACACACAAAGACGACACACATACAGAGACAACAAACAAACAAAGACGACACACATAGAGACGACATATTCACAGACCCGACATACACAGAGAGACAACAAACACACAGAGAGACAACACACATACAGAGACGACACACATATAGAGACGACGAACGCACAGAGACGACACACACACAGAGACGACACAGACACAGAGACGACAAACATATAGAGACGACACACACACACACACAGACGACACATACACAGAAGACACACACATAACAATGACACACGCACAGAGACGACACACACACTGAGACGACAAAAATACAGAGACGACACAAACAAAGAGACGACATGCACAGAGACGACACACATATAGAGACGATTTTTTTTTAGTATTAATAAATTGATTGATTGATTGATTGATTGATACACGCAAAGAGACGACAGAAACACAGAGACGACACACACATATAGACAACACATGCACAGAGACGACACATACACACAGAGACGACACAAACACAGAGACGACACATACACAGAGACAACACACACACACAGAGAGACGACACACGCAGAGAAGACACACACACACAAAGACGACACACACACACACAGAGATGACACACACAGAGAGAGGACACACACAGAAAGACGACACACACCGAAAAAACACACATACAGAGACGACAAACAAACAGAGACAAAACACACACAGAGACGACAAACAAACAGAGACGACCGATACACACAAACGACTAACAAACAGAGACGACAAAAACAGAGAGACAACACACACATACACAGACGACACGCACACAGAGACGAAAAACAAACAGAGACAACATACACACGGGGACAAAACACAAAAATAGATGACACAAACACAAAGACGAACCACACATAGAGACGACAAACACGCAGAGACGACACAAAAACAGAGAGAGAAAACACACACACAGACGACACACACACACAGACGACGCACACATAGAGACGACACACGCACAGAGACGACACTCACACATATACTACATAAACACAGAGATGACACACACACAGAGACGACACAAACACTGAGAAGACACACACACAGATACAACACACACTTTGAGATGACACACGCACAGAAACAACACACACACAGAGACGACACGCACACAGAGACGGAACACATACAGAGACGACACACACACTCAGACAACACACAAAAAAACGACACACACATAAAGATGACAGACGCATAGAGCCGACACTCACACAGATACGACATACACACAGAGACGACACACACACAGAGACGACACAAACACTAAGAAGACACACACACAGATACAACACACACTTCGAGACGACACACGCACAGAAACAACACACACACAGAGACGACACGCACACAGAGACGGAACACATACAGAGACGACACACACACAGAGACGACACAAACAAAGAGACGAAACACACACAGAGACGACAGACATAGAGAGACGACAAACGTACAGAGACGTCAAACACACAGAGACGAAACACACATATAGACGACACACGCACAGAGACGACACACACACAAAGACGACAGAAACACAGAGACGACACAAACGCAGAGACGATACACACATTGAGACGATACAAGCACAGAAACGACACACACAAGGAGACGACACTTACATAGAGACGACACAAACACAGAGAAAACACACACACAGAGAAGACACAAACACAGAGACGACAAGCAAACAGAGACGACACAAACACTGAGAGGACTCACACACAGAGACGAGACACACATTGAGACGACTCACGCACAGAGACGACACGCGCACAGAAGCGACACAAACACAGAGACGACACACACACAGACAACACACACATACAGATGACACACACAAAGAGACGACACACACACTGAGACGACAAAAATACAGAGACGACACAAACAACGAGACGACACACATAGAGACGATACATACACAGAAGACACACACATAACGATGACAGACGCACAGAGACGACACACTTACTGAGACGACAAAAATACAGAGACGACACAAACAAAGAGACGACACACACAGAGACGACACAAACATAGAGATGACACACGCAAAGAGACGATACACACACAGAGACGACACACACACAGAGAGATGATACAAACACAGAGACGACACACAAACGACACATACACAGAGACAAAACGAGCAAAGAGACAACACACATACAGAGACGACACACATATAGAGACGACGAACGCACAGAGACGACACACACACAGAGACGACAGAGACACAGATACGACACACATATAGAGACGACACACACACATACACAGACGACACACACACAGAAGACAGACACACAAGGATGACACACGAACAGAGACGACACACACTGAGACGACAAAAATACAGAGACGACAAAAACAAAGAGACGACACGTACAGAGACGGCAAACATATAGAGACGATACCCGCAAAGAGACGACAGAAACACAGAGACGACACACACATTGAGAGGACACAAACGCATAGACGACACATACACAGAGACGACACACATACAAAGACAACACAAACACAGAGGCGAAACACATACAAAGACGACACACACACAGAGACGACACAATCACAGAGACGAAACACACACAGAGAAGACAAACCCAGAGAGACGACACACGCACAGAGACGACACACACACAGACACGACACACACACAGACGACATACAAATAGAGACGAAACATAAAGAGACAACACACACAGAGAGACGACTAACAAACAGAGACAACACACACACACAGACGACAAACACACAGACACGACACACATACAGAGACGACAAACAAACAGAGACGACACACATTGAGACGACATATTCACAGACCCGACATACACAGAGAGACAACAAAAACACAGAGAGACAACACAAATACATAGACGACACACATATAGAGACGACGAATGCACAGAGACGACACACACACAGAGACGACACAGACACAGAGACGACACACACACACACACAGACGACACATACACAAAAGACACACACATAACAATGACACACGCACGGAGACTGCACACACACTGAGACGACAAAAATACAGAGACGACACAAACAAAGAGACGACATGCACAGAGACGACACACATATAGAGACTATACACGCAAAGAGACGACAGAAACACAGAGACGACACACACATATAGACGACACATGCACAGAGACGACACACACACACAGAGACGACACAAACACAGAGACGACACATACACAGAGACGACACACACACACAGAGAGACGACACACGCAGAGAAGACACACACACAGAGACGACACACACACACAGAGATGACACACACAGAGTGAGGACACACACAGAAAGACGAAACACACCAAGATAAAACACATACAGAGACGACAAACAAACAGAGACAAAACACACACAGAGACGACAAACAAACAGAGACGACCGATACACACAAACGACTAACAAACAGAGACGACAAAAACACAGAGAAAACACACACACACAGAGATGACACACACACAGAGATGACAAACACACAGAGACGACACACACACAGAGACGACAAACACAGAGAGACGACACACGCATAGAGACAAAATACACACAGAGACGACACACACTCAGAGACGACACACACACAGAGACGAAACACAAATAGAGACGACACACACACAGAGAAGACACACACACAGAGAGAGACAACACACACACACAGACGACACGCTCACACAGACGACACACAAATTGAGACGACACACGCACAGAGACGACACTCACACAGATACGAAATAAACACAGAGACGAAACAAACACAGAGACGACACAAACACTGAGACGACACACACACAGATACAACACACACTTCGAGACGACACACGCACAGAAACAACACACACACAGAGACGACAAGCACACAGAGACGGAATACATACAGAGACGACACACACACTCAGACAACACACACAAAGACGACACACACATAAAGATGACATATGCACAGAGCCGACACACAAACAGAGACGACACACACACAGAGACGACACAAACAAAGAGACAAAACACACACAGAGACGACACACACAGAGAGACGACAAACGCACAGAGACGACACACACACAGAGACGAAACACACATATAGACGACACACGCACAGAGACGACACACACACAAAGACGACAGAAACACAGAGACGACACAAACGCAGAGACGACACACACAATGAGACGATACAAGCACAGAAACGACAAACACAAGGAGACGACACTTACATAGAGACGACACAAACACAGAGAAAACACACACACAGAGAAGACACACACACAGAGACGACAAGCAAACAGAGACGACACAAACACTGAGAGGACTCACACACAGAGACGAGACACATATTGAGACGACTCACACACAGAGACGACACGCGCACAGAAACGACACAAACACAGAGACGACATACACACAGACAACACACACAAAAAGATGACACACACACAGAGATGACACACACACTGAGACGACAAAAACACAGAGACGACACAAACAACGAGACGACACACACACAGTAGACACACACATAACGATGACAGACTCAGAGAGATGACACAATTACTGAGACGACAAAAATACAGAAACGACACAAACAAAGAGACGACACGCACAGAGACGACACACATATAGAGACGATACACGCTAAGAGACGACAGAAACACAGAGACGACACACACACAGAGACGACACACAAAGAGAAGACACACACACAGAGACGACACACACACACAGATGACACACACCGAGAGACAACACACACACAGACGACATAAAAACAGAGACGACTCTCATACAGAGACGACACAAACATAGAGATGACACACGCACAGAAACGACACACACACAGAAACGACACACATGATGAGACGACACACAAAAACAGATGACACACACAGAGACGACACAAACATAGAGATGACACAAGCAAAGAGACGATACACACACAGAGATGAAACAAAAACAGAGAGATGATACAAACAAAGAGACGACACAGAGACGACACATACACAGAAACGAAACGAGCAAAGAGAAAACACACATACAGAGACGACAGACATATAGAGACGACGAACGCACAGAGACGACACTGACACAGAGACGACACACATATAGAGACGACACACACACACAGACGACACATACACAGAAGACACACACATAACGATGACACACGCACAGAGACGACACACACACTGAGACGACAAAAACACAGAGACGACACAAACACAGAGACGACACAAACAGAAACGACACACATATAGAGACGACACACGCACAGAGACGACAGAAAAACAGAGACGACACACACATAGAGACGACACACGCACAGATAAGACACATACACAGAGACGACACAAACACAGAGACGGCATATACACCGAGACGACACACACCTAGAGACGACAAACGCACAGAGATTACACAAACACAGAGACAACACACACATTGAGACGAAACAAACACAGAGATGACACACACACACAGACACGAAACACACACAGAGAAGACAAACACACACAGACGCGACAAACACACACAGAGACGACACACACACAGAAACGACACACATAATGAGACGACACACAAAAACAGACGACACACACAGAGACGACACGCACACAGAGACAGTACACACACAGAGACGACACAAACACTCAGACAACATACACAAAGACGACACACACATAAAGATGACATACGCACAGAGACGACACACAAACAGAGACGACAAAAACACAGAGACAAAACAAACTTCGAGACGACACAAACACAGAGACGACACACACACAGAGACGACACATACAGAGAAGACACACACACAAAGACGACAAACACACACAGAGATGACACACACAGAGAGACCACACACACACAGACGAGACAAAAACAGAGACGACTCTCATACAGAGACGACACAAACATAGAGATGACACACACACAGAGGCGACACACACACACAGAAACGACACACATAATGAGACGACACACAAGAAAAGGCGACACACACAGAGACGGCACGCACACAGAGACGGAACACACGCAGAGACGACACACACACTCAGACAACATACACAAAGACGACACACACATAAAGATGACATACGCACAGAGACGACACACAAACAGAGACGACAAAAACACAGAGACAAAACAAACTTTGAGACGATACAAACACAGAGACGACACACACACACAGAGACGACCCACACAGAGAAGACACAAACACAGAGACGACACAAACAAAGAGACGAAACACACTCAGAGACTCACACACAGAGAGACGACAAACGCACAGAGACGACACACACACAGAGACGACTCACACAAATAAAGACGACACACGCACAGAGACAACACACAAACAGAGACGACAGACACATAGAGACGACACAAACGCAGAGACGACACACACAATGAGACGATACACGCACAGAAATGACACAAACAAGGAGACGACACTTACAAAGAGACGACACAAACACAGAGAAAACACACACAGAGAGAAGACACACACACAGAGAAGACACATACACAGAGATTACACATACTCAGAGACGACAAACACACTGAGACGACACACACACAGAGACAACACACACAAAGACGACATACACAAAGAGAAGACAAACACACAGAGACGTTAACTACACAGAGAGACGACACACACACATAGAGACGACACACACACAGAGACAACACACACAAAGACGACATACACAAAGAGAAGACAAACACACAGAGACGTTAACTACACAGAGAGACGACACACACACATAGAGACGACACACACACAGAGACGACAAGCAAACAGAGACGACACAAACACTGAGACGACTCACACACAGAGACAAGACACACATTGAGACGACTCACACACAGAGACGACACGCATACAGAAAAGACACAAACACAGAGACGACACACACACAGACGACACACACACAGAAGAAACACACACTGAGACGGCAAAAACACAGAGACGACACACACAGAGACGACACACACATAGAAACGACACACGCACAGAGACGACAGACACACAGAGACGACACATACATAGAGACAACACACGTACATAGACGACACATACACAGAGACGACACAAACACAGAGACGACACACACACAGAGACGACACACACATAGAGACGAAAAACGCACAGAGACGACAAAAACACAGAGACAAAACACACTTCGAGAAGACACAAACACAGAGACGACACACACACACAGAGACGACACACACAGAGAAGGCACACACAGAGAGACGACACACATACAGAGACACAGACACGACATAAACACAGAGACGACTCTCATACAGAGACGATACAAACATAGAGATGACACACGCACAGAGACGACACACACACAGAAACGACACACACAATGAGACGACGCACAAAAACAGACGAGGCACACAGAGACGACACAAACATAGAGATACAACACGCAAAGAGACGATACACACAGAGACGACACACACACAGAGAGATGATACAAAAACAGAGACGACACACACACAGAGACGACAAATATACAGAGACGAGACGCGCAAAGAGACGACACACCCACAGATCAAACACACATACAGACGAGGAACGCACAGAAACGACACACACACACAGAGACGACACACACAAAGAGACGACACACATATAGAGACGAAACACACACAGACGACACACACAGAAAGACGACACACACCGAGACAACACAAATACAGGGACGACAAACAAACAGCGACAAAAAACACACAGAGACGACAAAAACACGGAGACGACAAACAAACAGAGACGACAGATACTTACAAACGACTAACAAACAGAGACGGCAAAAACACAGAGACAACACACACACACACAAAGACGACACGCAGACAGAGATGACACACACACAGAGACGACACACATAGAGAGACAACACTCACACAGAGACGACAAACACACAGAGACGACACACACACAGAGACTAAACACACACAGAGACGAAACACAAACAGATACGACGCACACAGAGAGAAGACACACATAGAGAGAGACAACACACACACAGACGACACACACACACAGACGACACACACATAGAGACGACACACGCACAGAGACGACACTCACACAGATACGACAGAAACAAAGAGACGAAACACACACAGAGACGACAAAAACACTGAGACGACACACACTTCGAGACGACACACGCACAGAAACAACAAACACACAGAGACGACACGCACACAGAGACGGAACACATACAGAGATGACTCACACACACTCAGACAACACACACAAAGACGACACACACATAAAGATGACATACGCAGAGAGACGACACACAAACAGAGACGACACACACACAGAGAAGAAACAAACAAAGAGACGAAACACACACAGAGACGACACACACAGAGAGATCACAAACGCACAGAGACGACACACAAACAGAGACGACACATACATATAGATGACACACGCCCAGAGACGACACACACACAGAGACGACAGAAACACAGAGACGACACAAACGCAGAGACGACACACACATTGAGACGATACAAGCACAGAAACGACACACACAAGGAGATGACACTTACATAGAGACGACACAAGCATAGAGAAAACACACACACAGAGACAACAAGCAAACAGAGACGACACAAACACTGAGACGACTCACACACAGAGACGAGACACACATTGAGACGACTCACGCACAGAGACGACACGCGCACAGAAACGACACAAACACAGAGACGACACACACACAGACAACACACACATAAAGATGACACACGCACAGAGACGACACTCACACTGAGACGACAAAAACACAGAGACCACACAAACAACGAGACGACACACACAGAGACGACACACATATAGAAAGGACACACGCAAAGAAACGACAGACACACAGAGACGGCACATACATAAAGACAACACACGCACATAGACGACAAACACACAGAGACGACACAAACACAGAGACGACACAAACACAGACAACACACACATAGAGACGATACACGCACAGAGACGACAAAAAAACAGAGACAAAACACACTTCGAGAAGACACAAACACAGAGACGACAAACACACAGAGGCAACACACACAGAGAAGACACATACAGAGAGACGAAACACACACAGAGACGACACACACAGAGAGACGACACACACACACAGACGACATAAACACAGAGACGACACTCATACAGAGACGACACAAACATAGAGATGACACACGCACAGAGACGACACACACACACAGACGACAAATACACAGAGACGAAACGTGCAAAAAGACGACACACCCACAGAGACCAAACACATATGGAGACGACGAACACACAGAGACGACACACACACAGAGACGACACACACACAGAGACGACACACATATAGAGACGACACACACACAGAGACGACACAAACAGAGAGACGACACACACAGAGAGACGACACACACCGAGACAACACAAATACAGAGATGACAAACAAACAGAGACAACAGAAACAGAGACACAGATACGACATAAACACAGAGACGACAAACACTCAGAGACGGCACAAACACTGAGACGACACACACACAGAGACAACACACACTTCGAGACGACACACGCACAGAAACAATACACACACAGAGACAACACGCACACAGAGACGGAACACACACAGAGACGACACACACACTCAGACAACACAAACAAAGACGACACACACATAAAGATTACATACGCACAGAGACGACACACAAACAGAGACGACACACTCACAGAGACAACACAAACAAAGAGACGAAACACACACAGAGACGACACACACAGAGAGACGAAACACAAACAGAGACGACACACACAAAGGAAAGACACACACACAGAGAGAGACAACACACACACAGACGACACACACACAAACGACACACACATAGAGACGACACTCGCACAGAGACGACACTCACACAGATAGGACATAAATGCCGAGACGACACACACACAGAGACGACACAAACACTGATACGACAAAAACACAGAGACAACACACACTTCGAGACGACACACACAGAGACGACACAAACAAAGAGACAAAAGACACACAGAGACGACACACACAGAGAGACGACAAACGCACAGAGACGACACACACACAGAGAAGAAACACACATATAGACGACACACTCACAGAGACGACACACACACAGAGACGACACAAACACAGAGACGACACAAACGCAGAGATGACACACACATAGAGACGATACAAGCACAGAAACGACACACACAAGGAGACCACACTTACATAGAGACGACACAAACACGGAGAAAACACACACACGGCGAGGACAAGCAAACAGAGACGACACAAACACTGAGACGACTCACACACAAAGACGATAAGACAACAAGACAACACGCAAACAGAAACGGCACAAACACAGAGACGACACACACACAGAGAAGACACACACATAGAGACGACACACGCACAGAGAAGACAAAAAAACAGAGACAAAACACACTTCGAGACGACAAAAACACAGAGACGACACACACACACACAGATGACACACACAGAGAAGACACACACACAGAGATGACACACATACAGAAGACAAACATATATGCATGTGTCCTCTGTGTGTGTGTGTCTTCACAAACAGAGAAGACACACACACACAGACGACACAAAAACAGAGACTACACACACACAGAGATGACACACACACAGAAACGAAATAAACACAGAGACGACTCTCACACAGAGACGACACAAACACAGAGACGACACACACACAGAGACGACACACACATAGAGACGACACACGCACAGAGACGACAAAAAAACAGAGACGAAACATACTTCAAGTCGACACAAACACAGAGACGACACACACACACACGAGGATGACACACACAGAGAAGACACACACACAAAGATGACACAAATACAAAGACGACACACACAGAGAGACGACACACACACAGAGACGACACAAACATAGAGATGGAACACGCACAGAGACGACACACACACACAGAAACGAAACACACAATGAGATGACGCAAACGAACAGACGAGACACACAGAGACGACACAAACATAAAGATGACACACGCAAAGAGACGATACACACAGAGACGACACACACAGAGAGAGATGATACAAACACAGAGACGACACACACACAGAGACGACAAATACACAGAGACGAAAAGCGCAAAGAGACGACACACCCACAGAGACCAAACACATATAGAGAAGACGAACGCACAGAGACGACACACACACAGAGACGACACACACACAGAGACGACACACATATAGAGACGACACATACACACACAGAGACGACAAACACACAGAGACGACAAACACAGAGAGACGACACACACCGAGACAAAACACATACAGAGACCACAGACACACAGAGACAACAAACACACAGAGACGACAAAAACACAGAGAAGACAAACAAACAGAGACGACAGACACACACAGACGACTAACAAACAGAGACGACAAAAACACAGAGACAACACACACAAACTAATACGACACGCACACAGAGACGACACACACACAGAGACGACACAAACACAGAGACGAAACACGCAGAGAGACAACACACACACAGAGACGACATACACACAGAGAAGACACACACACACAAAGACGACACACACACAGAGACGAAACACAAACAGAGACGACACACACACACAGAGGAGACACACACAGAGAGAGACAACACACACAGACGACCCGCACACACGGACGACATACACATAGAGACGACACACGCACAGAGACGACACTCACACAGATAAGAAATAAACACAGAGATGACACACCAACAGAGACGACACAAACACTGAGACGACACACACACACACAGACAAAAAACACTTTGAGACGACACACGCACAGAAACAACACACACACAGAGACGACACGCACATAAAGATGACATACGCACAGAGACCACACACAAACAGAGACGACATATACACAGAGACGACACAAACAAAGAGACGAAACACACTCAGAGACGACACACACAGAGAGACGACAAACGCACAGAGACGACACACACACAGAGACGACAAACAGATATAGACGACATACGCTCAGATACGAAACACACACAGAGGCGACAGAAACACAGAGACGTCACAAACGCAGAGACGGCACACACATTGAGACGATACACGCACAGAAAACGACACACACAAGGAGACGACACTTACATAGAGACGACACAAACACAGAGAAAACACACACACAGAGAAGACACATACACAGAGATTAAACATACAAAGAGACGACTTACACACAGAGAAGACACACACACACAGAGGCGACGCAAACACAGAGACGACACTCATACAGAGATGACACACACACAGAGACGACACACACACAGAGACGACACACAAACAGAGACGACACACAGAGAGACTACACACACAAAGAGACGACACACACACATAGAGACGACACAAAGACACAGAGACTACACAAACACAGAGACGAAACACACATAGAGACGACACAAACACAGAGACTACACTCACACAGAGATGACACTCACAGAGACGACACTCACACAGAGACGACACAAACACAGAGAGGACACACAGACACAGAGACTACACAAACACTGAGACGAAACATACATAGAGACGACAGACGCACAAAGACATCACACACACAGACGATACACACACAGACGATACACACACAGATTACACACACATAAAGATGACACACACACAGAGACGAAACACACATAGAGACGACAAACACACACAGATTACACAATGAGAGAGATGACTCCCACACAGAGATGACAAACACACAGAGACGACACACACAGAGAGACGACACACGCATAGAGACGACACACACAGAGACAATACAAACACAGAGACGACACACACATAGAGACGACACACACAGAGAGAAGACACACACAAAGAGACAACACACACACGCTAAGACGACAAACACACAGAGACGACACACACACAGAGACGACACACACACAAAGACGACAAACACATAAAGACGATAGACACAAAGAGGCGACACACACACAGAGATGACCCAGACACAGAGACGACACGAACACAGAGACGACACGCAAACAGAGATGACACACACAAAGAGATGACACGCACAGAGAGACAACAAAAACACAAAGACGACAAAGACACAGAGACGACACACACACAGAGACGACAAAAGAGACGACCAAAAAATAGAGACGACACATACACAGAGACGACACACACGCAGACACGACACACACACAGAGACGACAAACAGACACAGAGACGATACACACACAGAGAAGATACACGCACAGAGAAAACACAAACACAAAAAGACGAAAAACGCACAGAGACGACACACAAACAGAGACGACACAGACATAGAGACGACTCACACACAGAGACGACACACACATTGAGAAGACAAACGCACAGAGACGACACACACGCAAAGACGACACAAACACAGAGACGAAACACAGACAGATACGACACACACATAGAGAACACACACATAGAGACGACAAACGCACAGAGACGACACACATACAGAGACGAGACACACGCACAGAGACGACACACACACATAGACGACACACACACAGAGTCTAAACTCACACCAAGACGACACACATACGGAGACGACACACAAACAGAGACGACATACAAACACAGACGACAAACACTCACAGATGACACACACAGAGAGACGACACAAACAGAGACGAAATACACACAGAAACGACTAACACACAGAGACGACACAAAAACAGAGACGACACACTCTCACAGACGACACACACAGAGAGACGACACACACAGAGACGACACACAAACAGAGACGACACACATACATAGACGACAAAAACACAGAGACGACAAACACACAGAGACGACATAAAAATACAGACGAAACACGCACAGAGACGACAAACAGGCACAGAGACGACACAAACACACATAGACAACACACCCACAGAGATGACCCATACATAGAGACGACACACGGACAAAGCCGACACACACAAAGAGACGAAAAACACACAGAGAAGACACACACACAGAGCCGACAAACACACATAGACGACACAAACACAGAGACAATACACAGACAGAGACGACACACACACAGACAAATAAAAACACAGATACGACACACACAGAGAGACGACACACACAGAGAGACGACACACGCACAGAGGTGACAAAAACATAGAGACGACACACGCACAGATACGACAAACACACACAGACGTTACACACAAAGAGACGACACACGCAGAGAGACAAAACACACGCAGAGACGACACAACCATAGAGACCATGTGGAACCATGTCGTCTCTGTGTGTTTGTCGTCTTTGTGTGTGTTTCCTCTCTGTATGTGTGTCTTCTCTGTGTGTTTGTCGTCTTTGTATGTGTGTCGTCTCTGTGTTTGCGTCGTCTCTATGTCTGTGTCGTCTCTGTGTGTGTGTCCTCTCTCTGCGCGTGTCGTCTCTATGTATGAGTCGTCTGTGTGTGTGTTTTGTGTTTGTGTTTGTGTCGTATCTATGTGCGTGTCGTCTCTGCACGTGTGTCATCTTTTTGTGTGTATCGTCTCTGTGTGTGTGTTGTCTCTGCGCGTCTGTCGTCTCTTTGTGCGTGCCATCTCTGTGTGTATGTCGTCTCTTTGTTTGTGTGGTCTCTGTGCGTGTATCATCCTTATTTGTGTCTCGTCTCTGTGTGTATCGTCTGTGTGCTTATATCGTCTGTGTGTGTGTCGTTTCTGTGTGTGTGTCATCTCTGTGCGTGGGTGGTCTCTATGTGTGTGTCGTCTTTGCTTGTGAGTCATCTCTGTGTTTTTGTCGTGTCTTTGTATGTGTCGTCTCTGTGTGTGTCATCTCGGAGTTTGTGTGTCGTCTCTGTGTTTTTGTCTTTTCTGTGTGTGTGTCGTCTCTATGTTTGTGTGTCTCTGTTTGTGTACTGTCTCTGTGCTTGTGTCGTCTCTGTGTTTGTGTCATCTCTGTGTGTGTGCCATCTCTGTGTGTGTCATCTCTGTGTGTGCGTCTTCTTTGTGTGTGTGTTGTCTCTCTGTTTGTGTGGTGTCTCTTTGTGTCTGTCGTCTTGGTGTGTGCTTCATCTCTGTGTGTGTGTCGTCTCTGTGTGTTTGTCATCTCTGTGTGTTTGTCGTCTCTGTGTGCGTATCTTCTCTGTGTGGGGGTTGTCTCTGTGTGTGTGTCGTACCTGTGTTTGTTTCGTCTCTATGTGTGTGTCGTTTTGTGAGTGTGTCGTCTCTGTGTGTGTGTCGTCTCTGTGTGAGTGTACTCTCTTTGTTTTTGTCGTCTCTGTGTGTGTCGTCTCTGTCTGTGTGTCGTCTCTGTGCGTGTGTCTTCTGTATGTATGTGTCGTCTGTGTGTGTGTGTCGTCTGTCTGTGTGTGTCGTCTCTGTGTGTGTGCCATTTCTGTGTGTGTGTCGTCTCTCTGTGTGTGTCGTCTCTTTGTGGGTTTTGTCTCTGTGTGTGTGTCGTATCTGTGCGTGTGTCGTCCATATGTGTGTGTCGTCTGTGTGTGTATTTCGTCTGTGTGCGTGTGTCATCTCTATGTGTGTGTTGTCTGTTTGTGTGTGTCGTCTCTGTGTTTGTGTTGTCTCTGTGTGTTTGTCATCTCTGTGTTTATGTCGTATCTGTGTGTGTCTCGTCTCAGTGCGTGTGTCGTCCCTATGTGTGTGTCGTCTCTGTGTGGTTGTCGTCTCTGGGTGTGTCGTATGTATTTGTGTCTCGTCTCTGTGTGTGTTGTCTCTGTGTGTGTGTCGTCTCTGACTGTGTGTCGTCTGTGTGTGTTTGTCGTCTCTGTGTGTTTGTCTTGTCTGTGTGTGTGTCGTCTCTGGTTTGTGTCGTCTCTGTGTTTGTGTCGTCTCTGTGTTTGTGCTGTCTCTGTGTGTGTGCTGTATCTGTGTCTTTTGGTCGTTCCTGTGCGTGTGTCGTCTCTATGTATTTGTCGTCTCTGTGTGTGTGTCGTCTCTGTGCGTGTCTCGTTTGTGTGTGTGTGTCGTCTCTGTGTGTATGTCGTCTCTGTGAGTTTCTCGCCTCTGTGTGTGTGTCGTCTCTGTCTGTGTGTCGTCTCTGTGTGTTTGTCGTCTGTGCGTCTGTGTGTTGTCTCTGTGTTTGTGTCGTCTCTGTGTGTTAGTCGTCTCTCTGTATGTGTCGTCTCTATAACAATAATAATTTATTTATAACCCACTCTTATACAAAACAAGTGGAGTAAAGCACACTAAAAAGGAAAAAAAATAAATCAAATATACAGAAACAAAGATAACTTAAACCTTAATCACTGACAAAAACATGCGGATAATATTATGGTTTGGGCCTAGGGGCACAAAGGCATTTCTTGTCAAATTATTATTAAGCAATTCAAACAATTGGATTATGTCGGTAGCACCACACTTCTCAATAACACGTGTATTACGTTATGAAGTGGGGATGTACCATAAACATTTGCAATATCTAAAATAAGCGATACAGATCTGGCGCAAATCATTCTTATTCAATAACGAATACATTCTTCTTAAAAACAAGACAGAATGGTCACAATATGTTGAATACATTTTAGCTAAAGCTCGGCGTGAATAAATTCCACGGTTAGGTACAATTTTCGTATATCCGATCTTCAACTTTCTTTAACATCTTTCAGAGCTTGAAGTCGCAAAAAAGTGAGTGTAGAACAAATACTAATTCCTAACCACCGTAAACTCGTAACATTTCGAATTACTGAGGATCCACAGGACAAATTATGAGCTGATGATTAAGGATTGAAAACTCGCCTCTGTGTTTGTTTCGTCTCTGTGTGTTAGTCGTCTCTGTGTTCGTGTCGTAATTGTGTGTGTCTCATCTCTGTTGGTATGTCGTCTCTGTTTGTGTGTCGTCTCTGTATGTGTGTCGTCTCGGTGTGAGTGTAGTCTTTGTGTGTGTCGTCCATGTGCGTGTGTCGTTTCTGTGTGTGTGTTTGTCTTCTCTGTGTGTTAGTCGTCTCTGTGCGTATGTTGTCTCTATATGTGTGTTCTCTCTGTGTGTGTCGTCTCTGTCTGTGTGTTTTCTCTGTGTTTGTGTCATCTCTGTGTGCGTGTCATCTCTGTGCGTGTGTCTTCTCTATGTTTGTGTCGTCTCTGTGTGTGTGTAATCTCAGTGCGTGTATCGTCTCTGTGTGTGTCTTCTATGTGTGTGTTTCATCTCTGTGTGCATTTCGTCTCTGTGCGTGTGTCATCTTTATGTGTGTGTCGTCTGTGTGTGTGTCGTCTGTGTGTGTTTGTGTCGTTTCTGTGTATTTTTCGTCTCTGTGCGTGTGTCTTCTCTATGTGTTTATCGTCTCTATGTGTGAATCGTCTCTTTGTTTGTGTCGTGTCTGTTTGTGTGTCGTCTCTGTGTGTATATAGTCTGTGTGTGTGTGTCGTCTCTGTGTGTGTGTCGTCTCTCTGTGTGTGTCGTCTCTGTGTTTGTGTCGTCTCTGTGTTTGTGTCGTTTCTATGTGTGTGTCGTCTATTTGTGTGTGTCGTCTCTGTGTGTGTATGTCGTCTCTGTGTCTATGTCGTCTCTTTGTGTGTTTCGTCTCTGTGTGTGTGTCATCTCTGTATTTATATCGTCTCAATTTGTGTGTCGTCTCTCTGTGTGTGTCGTCTCTGTGTTTTTGTCGTCTCTATGTGTGTGTCGTCAGTTTGTGTGAGTCGTCTCTGTGTGTATGTCGTCTCTATTCGTGTGTCGTCTCTGTGTTCATGTCGTCTCTGTGCGTGTGTCATCTTTATGTGTGTTCGTCTCTGTGTGTGTATCGTCTATTTGTGTTTGTATCGTTTTTGTGTGTGTGTTGTCTCTCTGCGTGTGTCGTCTCTATGTGTGTATTGTCTCTATGTGTGAATCGTCTCTGTGTTTGTGTCGTATCTATTTGTGTGTCGTCTCTGTGTGTATGTCGTCTTTGTGTGTGTGTCGTCTCTGTGTGCGTGACTTCTCTGTGTGTGTCGTCTCTGTGTGTGTGTCGTCTCTATGTGTGTGTCATCTGTTTGTGTGTGTCGTCTCTGTGTCTGTGCGTCGTCTCTGTGTCTATGTCCTCCCTTTTTGGGTTTCGTCTCTGTGTGTGTGTGTCGTCTCTGTGTGTATGTCGTCTCTATGTGTGTGTCGTCTCTATGTATGTGTCGTCTCTGGGTGTGTGTCATATCTGCGTGTGTGTCGTCTCTCCACGTGTGTCGTCTCTATATGTGTGTAATCTCTGTGTGTGTATCGTCTCTGTATGTGTGTTGCTTCTGTGTTTGTGTCGTCTCTGTTTTTGTGTCGTCTCTGTGTGTGTGTCGTCTCTGTGTGTGACGTCTCTGTGTGTGTCGTCTCTGTGTGTTTGTCATTTCTGTATGTGTCGTCTCTGTGTGCGTGTTTTCTTTGTGTGTGCTTCGTCTCTTTGTGTGAGTCTTCTCTGCATGTTTTTCGTCTCTTTGTGTCTGTCGTCTTTGTGTGTGTGTCGTCTGTGTGTGTGTTGTCTCTCTCTGTGTGTGTGTCTTCTCGACACAATAAGAAATAACATAAAACGGGTAAACAAATTTTATTAGAGAAAAATTTATAAAATGACTGGACTGCTTCCCATATCAATGCTAAAGTTAACACACTTCTAAGTAAGAGAGTAACCTTCCGTAAGTAACCTAATAAGACCTAACTAAGAGTTCAATTTCAAGGAGTTAAAGGAGTTTAGCTTCGAGGAAAAAGGAATTTAATAAATTTATCTACTCTGAAATCCTTGCCTAGAAGGTAACACATCTAATGATGGCGACACACGTCTCTGTGTGTGACGACACACACACAGAGACAACAAAAACAAAGAGACAAGACACACACACAGACGACACACACATAGAGACGACACACGCACAGAGACAACGCAAACACAGAGACGACACAAACATAGAGATGACACAAACACAAAGACGACACACAAACAGAGAAGACACACACACAGTGACGACACACACAGAGAGACGACACACACACACAGACGACAATCGCACAGAGACGACACAATCAAAGACACGACACACACACAGACACAACACACACAGAGAGACGACACACACAGAGACGATTAACACAAAGAGACAACACACATACAGATACGACACAAACACAGAGACGACAAAAACACAAAGATAACACACACACACAGACAACACACACACAGAGACGAGACTCACATAAAGACGAAAGACACAAACAGACTACGCACACACAGAGACAACACACACACACACACAGAGACGATACACACACAGAGACAACACACATAGAGAGACGACACACACACAGAGACAACACCCACACAGAGACAACACACACACACAGAAACAACACACAAACACAGAGACGACGCAAACAGAGACAGCACACATACAGAGACGGCACACATCACAGACACGACACACACACAGACACGACTCACACAGAGAGACGACACAAACAGAGACGATTAACACATAGAGACAACACACATACAGATACGACACAAACACAGAGACGACACACACACAGAGACGACACAAACACACACAGACAAAGAACACACACAGACAACAAACACACAGAAACGACACACAAACACAGAGACGAAACACACAGAGACAGCACACACACAGAGACGACACACACACAGAGACGACAAAAACACAGAGACGACACAAACACAGAAACGACACAAACACCCAGAAACAAAACACACATAGAGTCGACACACGCAGAGAGACGACACACACACACAGAAACGTCACACATACAGATACAAAACACACAGAGACAACACACACACAAAGACGACAGACACAAAGAGACAACACACACAGAGACGACAACCACAAAGAGACGACACACACACAAAGATGACACACACACAAAGACGACACACACAGAAAGACGACAGACACAAAGAAAAACACACACACAGAGACGACACACACAAAGAGACGACAGACACAAAGAGACAACACACACACAGAGACGACACACACAAAGAGACGACACACACACAAAGACGACACACACACAGATACGACGCATACACAGAGACAACACACACACAGAGATGACCCACAAATATGACGACACTCGCAAAGAGACGACACATACACAGAGACGACAAACACAGAGACGATTAACACAGAAAGACGACACACACACAGATATGACACAAACACAGAGACGAAACAAAACAGAGACGACACACAAACACAGACGACACACACACAGAGACGAGACTCACACAAAGACGACAGACACAAAGAGACGACACACACACAGAAAAGACACACACACACAGACGATACACACACAGAGACGACACACACACAGAGACGACACACACACAGAAAGATAAAACCCACACAGAGACGACAAACACACACACATAAACGACAAACACACACAGAGACGACACACATATAGAGACAACAAAAAAACAGAAACGACAGACACACAAAGACGATACACAAACAGAGAAAACACACACACAAGACGACACAACACACATATAAAGATGACGCACAGAGACGACACACACACAGAGACGACAAACACACAGATACGACACAAACACAGAGATGACACACACACAGAGACGAAACACACAGAAACGACACAAACACAGAGACGACACAAACACAGACATGACACACACACAGAAATGACACACATACAGAGACAAAACACACAGAGGCGACACACACACAAAGACGACAAACACAAAGAGACAACACACACATAGAGACGACACAAACACAGAGACGACAAACACACAGAGACGACATACACACAGAGACGAGACACACACGGAAACGACATACAGACAGAGAGGACACACACACACAGAGACGATACACACATAGAGACGACACACTCACAGAGACGACATACACACAGAGACGACAAACAAACACAGAGACGACACACACAGAGAGATGACAAACACAAAGAGACAAACACACAGAGACGACACACACACAGAGACGACACACGCACAGAGACGACAGACACAAAGAGACAACACACACACAGAGACGACACACACAAAGAAATGACAGAAACAAAGAGACAACACACACACAGAGACGACATACACAAAGAGAGGACACACAGACAGAGACGACACACACACAGACACGACACATACACAAAGAAGATACGCACACAGAGATGACACACACACAGAGAGGTCAAACACACAGAGACGACACAAACACAGAGACGACACACACACAGAGACGACTCACACATAGAGAAGAAACACACACACAGAGACGACACACAGACAGAGACGACACACACACACATAGACAACACACAAACGGAGACGACACAAACAAAGAGACAACACACACACAGAGATGACACACACACACACAGAAGACACACACACACAGAGATGACACACACACACACAGAGACGACACACAAACAGAAAACGACACACACAGAGGGAATACACAAACAGAGACGACACACACACACACACAGAGACGACACACATACACAGAAACGACACACACAGAGAGACGAAACACACATAGAGACGAAACAAGCACAGAGACGACACAAACACAGACACGACACACACACAGAAACGACACACACACACACACAGACGACACACACAGAAAAGATTAACACATAGAGACGAAACACACAAAGATACGATACAAACACAGAGACGACAAAAACACAAAGACGAAACACACACACAGACAACACACACACAGAGACAAGACTCACATAAAGACAACAGACACAAAGAGACGACGCACACACAGAGAGATGACACAGACACACAGAGACGACACACAAACAGAGACGACACACACAGAAGGAACACACAAACACAGACGAAACACACACACACAGACGACACAAAGAGAGAGAAGAAACACACACAGAGAGACGACAAACGCACAGAGACGACACACGCACAGAGACAACACAATCACAGACACGACACACACACAGACACGAAACACACACAGAGACGACACACACAGAGACGATTAACACATAGAGACGACACACACACAGATACGATACAAACACAAAGACGACACACACATACAGACAACACACACACAGAGACGAGACTCACATAAAGACGACAGACACAAAGAGACGACGCAAATACAGAGACGACATAATCACAGACACGACACACGCATAGACACGATACACACACAGAAACGACACACACAGAGACGATTAACACATAGAGACGACACACACAAAGATACGACACAAACACAGAGACGACACAAACACAAAAACGACACACACACAGAGACGAGACTTACATAAAGACGACAGACACAAAGAGACGACGCACACACAGAGACGACACTCACACGGAGACGATAAACACACAGAGACGACACACACACATTGACGAAACACACACAGAGACAAAACACACACAGAGATGACACACACACACAGAAATGACACACAAACACAGAGACGACGCACACAAAGACAGCATACACACAGAGACGACGCACATACAGAGACGAAACAAACACCGAGACGACACAAACACAGAAACAACACACACAGAGAAACGACACACAAATAGAGTCGACACACGCAGAGAGACGACACACAAACAAAGACGAAACACACACAAAGACGACAGACACAAAGAAAAAACACACACAGAGACGACACACACACAGAGACGACAAACACAAAGAGACAACACACACACAGAGACGACACACACAAAGAGACGACACACACACAGAGACGACACACACACACAGAGACGACACACACACAGAGACAACACACACACACACAGAAGACACACAAATATAGACGACACTCGCACAGAGACGACAACTACACAGAGACTACAACTACACAGAGACGACAGACACAGAGACGATTAACACACAGAGACGACACACACACACAGATACGACACAAACACAGAGACGACACAAACACAGAGACGACACAAAAACACAGACGACACACACACAGAGACGAGACTCACACAAAGACGACAGACACAAAGAGACGACGCACACACAGAAAAGACACACACACAGAGACGATACACACACAGAAACGACACACACACAGAGACGACACACACACAGAAACGACACACGCACAGAGACGACACACACAGAGACGGCACACACACAGAGACGTCACACACACAGAGACTACACAAACACAGAGACGACACAGACACAGAAACGACACAAACACACAGAAACGACACGCATATAGAGCCGACACACGCAAAGAGACAGAGACACACACACAGAAACAGAGACACATACAGAGACGATACACACACACGCGACACACACAAAGAGATGGCAAACACACAGATGCAACATACACACAGAGACGAAACACACACTAAGACGACAGACACAAAGAAACAACACACACACAGAGACGACACACACAAAGAGACGACAGACACAAAGAGACAACACAGACACAGAGACGACACACACAGAGAGACAGAAACACACATAAAGACAGAAACAAGCACAGAGATGACACACACGAGAGACGACACACACACCGAGAAGACACACACACACACAGACGACAAAAAAATAGAACGACACAAATACAGAGACGACTCACACACAGAGACGACACACACATTGAGATGACACACACACAGAGAGACAACACACACACAGAAACGACACACTTACACAGACGATACAGACACAGAAGACACACACAGAGACAATAAACACATAAAGATGACACACGCACAGAGACAACACACATATAGAGACGACAAATACAGAGAGACAACACAAACAAAGAGACGACACACACATAGAGACGACACAAACAGAGAGAGGACACAGGCATAGAGACGAAACACACACAGAGACGACGCACACATAGAGACGACAAACGCACAGAGATAACACACACACACAGAGACGACACAAACATAGAGACGACGCACACTCAGAGACGACACACATAGAGACGACACACACACAGAGACAACAGACATGTAGAGACGACAGACACACAAAGACGATACACACAGAGAAGACACACACACAAGACAAAACACACACATACACAACACAAACGGAGACGACACAAACAAAGAGACAACACACACACAAAGACGACACACACAGAAACCACGCACACACAGAGACGATACACACACAGAGATGACACACACAGAGAGATGACACACACACATAGAGACGACACACAAACAGAGACGACACACAAAGAGGGAACACACAAAGAGAGACGACACACACACACACAGACGACACACACACACAGAGACGACACACACAGAGATACGAAACACACATGTGCGAAACAAGCACAGAGACGACACACACACAGAGACGACACACACACAGAGACGACACAAACACAGAGACAACACAAATACAGAGACGACTCACACACAGATACGACACACACATTGAGATGACACACGCACAGAGACAACACACACACAGAAACGACACACTTACACAGCCGATACAGACACAGAAGACACAAAACAGACGACACACACATAAAGATGACACACGCGCAGAGACGACACACATATAGAGACGACAAACACAGAGAGACAACACAAACAAAGATATGACACACACATAGAGACGACACAAACAGAGAGAGGACACAGGCATAGAGACGAAACACACACAGAGACGACACACACATAGAAACGACAAACGCACAGAGACAACACACACACAGAGGCGACACAAACACAGAGACGACGCACACACAGAGACGACACGCACATAGAGACAACACACGCAGAGAGACGACACACACACAGACACAACACACATGTAGAGACGACACAAAAACAGAGACGACAGACACACAAAGACGATACACACAGAGAGAGGACACACACAAAAGACGACACACACACAGACAACACACATATAAAGATGACACACGCACAGAGACGACAAACGCACAGATACGACACACACACAGAGATAACACACACACACAGAGACGACACACACAGAGAGGCAAAACACACACAGAGACGACACACACAAACAAAAACGACACACACACACACAGAGACGACACACACAGAAACAGCACACACACAGAGACGACACACACACAGAGACGACACAAACACAGTGAAGGCACACACACAAGCACAGAAACGACACACACACTGAAACGACACACACATAGAGTCGACACACGCAGAGAGACGACACACACACAGAAACGACACACATACAGAGACAAAACACACAGAGACGACGCACACACAAAGAAGACACACACAAAGAGACAACACACACACAGAGACGACAGACACACAGAGACGACACACACACAGAGACGACACACACAGAGACGACACACGCACAGAGACGACACACACACACAGACGACACACACACAGAGACGAAAAAAACACAGACAATACACACACACAGAAACGAAACAAACACAGAAACGACCCACACATAGACAAAGCACACAAAAACAGGCGACACACACACAGAGATAAAACACACACAGACGACGCACACACTGAGACGATACACACACAGAGATGACACAAACAGAGAGATGACACACACACAGAGACAGAAACACAAACAGAGACAACACACACAGAGAGGACACACAAAAAGAGACGACAAACAGACACAGACACGACACACACAACCAGAGACAACACATACTCAGAGACGAAACACACACAGAGAAGACACAAACACAGAGACGACACAAACACAAAGACGACTCACACACAGAGATGACATACACATTGAGATGACTGTGACACTCGCACAGAGACGACAACTACACAGAGACTACAACTACACAGAGACGACAGACACAGAGACGATTAACACACAGAGACGACACACACACACAGAGACGACACAAACACAGAGACGACACACATACAGAGACGACACACACACAGAGACGACACACACAGAGACGATACTCACAGAGATATGACACACACAAAAAGACGACGACACACACAGAGAAGAAACACACACAGAGACGACACACACACAGAAACGACACACACACAGAGACGACACACACACAAAAACGACACACGCAAAGAGAAGACACACACAGAGACGGCACACACACAGAGACGACACACACACATATACGACACACACACAGAGACGACACAAACACAGAAACGACACAAACACACAGAAACGACACGCATATAGAGCCGACACACGCAAAGAGACGAGACACACACACAGAAACGAGACACATACAGAGACAAAACACACATAGGCGACACACACAAAGAGATGACACACACACAGATACGACACAAACACAGAGACGACACACACACTAAGACGACAGACACAAAGAAACAACACACACACAGAGACGACACACACAAAGAGACGACAGACACAAAGAGACAACACAGACACAGAGACGACACACACAGAGAGACGAAACACACATAAAGACGAAACAAGCACAGAGATGACACACACGAGAGACGACACACACACCGAGAAGACACACACACACACAGACGACAAAAAAATAGAACGACACAAATACAGAGACGACTCACACACAGAGACGACACACACATTGAGATGACACACACACAGAGAGACAACACACACACAGAAACGACACACTTACACAGACGATACAGACACAGAAGACACACACAGAGACAATAAACACATAAAGATGACACACGCACAGAGACAACACACATATAGAGACGACAAATACAGAGAGACAACACAAACAAAGAGACGACACACACATAGAGACGACACAAACAGAGAGAGGACACAGGCATAGAGACGAAACACACACAGAGACGACGCACACATAGAGACGACAAACGCACAGAGATAACACACACACACAGAGACGACACAAACATAGAGACGACGCACACTCAGAGACGACACACATAGAGACGACACACACACAGAGACAACAGACATGTAGAGACGACAGACACACAAAGACGATACACACAGAGAAGACACACACACAAGACAAAACACACACATACACAACACAAACGGAGACGACACAAACAAAGAGACAACACACACACAAAGACGACACACACAGAAACCACGCACACACAGAGACGATACACACACAGAGATGACACACACAGAGAGATGACACACACACATAGAGACGACACACAAACAGAGACGACACACAAAGAGGGAACACACAAAGAGAGACGACACACACACACACAGACGACACACAGACACAGAGACGACACACACAGAGAGACGAAACACACATGTGCGAAACAAGCACAGAGACGACACACACACAGAGACGACACACACACAGAGACGACACAAACACAGAGACAACACAAATACAGAGACGACTCACACACAGATACGACACACACAGTGAGATGACACACGCACAGAGACAACACACACACAGAAACGACACACTTACACAGCCGATACAGACACAGAAGACACAAAACAGACGACACACACATAAAGATGACACACGCGCAGAGACGACACACATATAGAGACGACAAACACAGAGAGACAACACAAACAAAGATATGACACACACATAGAGACGACACAAACAGAGAGAGGACACAGGCATAGAGACGAAACACACAGAGAGACGACACACACATAGCAACGACAAACGCACAGAGACAACACACACACAGAGGCGACACAAACACAGAGACGACGCACACACAGAGACGACACGCACATAGAGACAACACACGCAGAGAGACGACACACACACAGACACAACACACATGTAGAGACGACACAAAAACAGAGACGACAGACACACAAAGACGATACACACAGAGAGAGGACACACACAAAAGACGACACACACACAGACAACACACATATAAAGATGACACACGCACAGAGACGACAAACGCACAGATACGACACACACACAGAGATAACACACACACACAGAGACGACACACACAGAGAGACAAAACACACACAGAGACGACACACACAAACAAAAACGACACACACACACACAGAGACGACACACACAGAAACGGCACACACACAGAGACGACACACACACAGAGACGACACAAACACAGTGAAGGCACACACACAAGCACAGAAACGACACACACACTGAAACGACACACACATAGAGTCGACATACGCAGAGAGACGACACACACACAGAAACGACACACATACAGAGACAAAACACACAGAGACGACGCACACACAAAGAAGACACACACAAAGAGACAACACACACACAGAGACGACAGACACAAAGAGACGACACACACACAGAGACGACTAACACACAGATAGACGGCAAATGCAAAGAGAAGACACACACAAAGAGACGAAACACACACAGAGAAGGCACACAGAGAGACAACACACAAACAGAGAAGACAGACACACAGAGACGACACACACAAAGAGACGACACACACAAAGAGACGAAACACACACAAATACGACACACACAGAGACCACGCACACACTGAGACGATACACACACAGAGATGACACAAACAGAGAGATGACACACACACAGAGACGAAACACAAACAGAGACAACACACACAGAGAGGACACACAAAAAGAGACGACAAACAGACACAGACACGACACACACAACCAGAGACAACACATACTCAGAGACGAAACACACACAGAGAAGACACAAACACAGAGACGACACAAACACAAAGACGACTCACACACAGAGATGACATACACATTGAGATGACAAATGCAAAGAGACGACACTCACACAGAAACGACACACTCACACAGACGAAACAGACACAGAAGACACACACATAGACGACACACACACATAAAGATGACACACGCACAGAGACGACACACACAGAGAGACGAAAAACACAAAGAGACGACACAAACACAGAGAGGACACACGCATAGAGACGAAACACACACGGAGACGACACACACATAGACACGACACAAGCACAGAGACAACAACAACACAGAGACAACACAGAGACGACACACACACAGAGACAACACACACACAGAGGCGACACAAACACAGAGACGACACAAACACAGAGACGACACACACACAGAGACGACACACACATAGAGATGACACACGCACAGAGACAACACACACACAGAAACGACACACTTACACAGCCGATACAGACACAGAAGACACAAAACAGACGACACACACATAAAGATGACACACGCACAGAGACGACACACATATAGAGACGACAAACACAGAGAGACAACACAAACAAAGAGACGACACACACATAGAGACGACACAAACAGAGAGAGGACACAGGCATAGAGACGAAACACACACAGAGACGACTCACACATAGAAACGACAAACGCACAGAGACAACACACACACAGAGGCGACACAAACACAGAGACGACGCACACACAGAGACGACCCGCACATAGAGACAACACACGCAGAGAGACGACACACACACAGACACAACACACATGTAGAGACGACACAAAAACAGAGACGACAGACACACAAAGACGATACACACAGAGAGAGGACACACACAAAAGACGACACACACACAGACAACACACATATAAAGATGACACACGCACAAAGACGACAAACGCACAGATACGACACACACACAGAGATGACACACACACACATAGACGACACACACACACAGACAAAACACACACAGAGACCACACACACAAACAAAAACGACACACACACACACAGAGACGACACACACAGAAACAGCACACACACAGAGACGACACACACACAGAGACGACACAAACACAGTGAAGGCACACACACAAGCACAGAAACGACACACAGCCTGAAACGACACACACATAGAGTCGACACACGCAGAGATACGACACACACACAGAAACGACACACATACAGAGATAAAACACACAGAGACGACGCACACACAAAGAAGACACACACAAAGAGACAACACACACACAGAGACGACAGACACAAAGAGACGACACACACACAGAGACGACACACACACAGAGATGACACATGCATAGAGACGACACACACACAGAGACGACACACACACACAGACGAAACACACACAGAGACGACACAAACACAGAGACGACATACAAAAAGAGACGACAAACACACAGAGACGACACACACACAGAGACAACACACACACAAATACGACACACACAGAGACCACGCACACACTGAGACGATACACACACAGATATGACACAAACAGAGGGATGACACACACACAGAGACGAAACACAAACAGAGACGACACCCACAGAGACGACACACAAAAAGAGACGACAAACAGACACAGACACGACACACACAACCAGAGACAACACATACAGAGAGACGAAACACACACAGAGAAGACACAAACACAGAGACGACACAAACACAAAGAAGACTCACACACAGTGACGACATACACATTGAGATGACAAACGCAAAGAGACGACACTCACACAGAAACGACACACTCACACAGACAAAACAGACACAGAAGACACACACAGAGACGACACACACACATAAAGATGAGACACGCACAGAGACGACACACAAAGAGAGACGACAAACACAAAGGGACGACACAAACACAGAGAGGACACACGCATAGAGACGAAACACACACGGAGACGACACACACATAGACACGACACAAGCACAGAGACAACAAACACACAGAGACAACACAGAGACGACACACGCACAGAGACGACACACATATATAGACGACAAACGCAGCGAAACGACACACACACAGAAACGACACACATATAGAGACGACACAAAAACAGAGACGACATACACACAGAGACGATTCACACACAGAGAAGGCACACACAAAAGACAACACACACACAGAAAACACCCGTATAAAGATGACACACGTACAGAGACGACAAACACACAGATGCGACACACACACAGAGATGACACTTACACAGAGACGACACACACACAGAGACGACAAACACACAGAGAGGACAAACACACACAGAGACGACACACACATACAGAGACGACACAAACACAGAGACGACAAGCACACACAGAGAGGACAAACACACACAGAGACGACACACATAGAGACGACACACGCACAGAAACGACACAATCACAGACACGACACACACACAGACACGTTACACACACAGAGACGACACACACACACAGACGAAACACACATACAGACGAAATACACACAGAGACGACACACACACAGAGACGACACAGACAGAGAGAGAAGAAACAAACACAGAGACGACACATACACTCAGAGACGACACACACACAGAGACAACACAAACACAGAGACGACACAAACACAGAGAAGACTCACACACAGAGACGACACAAATATTGAGACGACACACGCTGAGGCTACACACATATAAAGATGACACGTGCACAGAGACAACACACACATAGAGATGACAAACACAGAGAGACGACACAAACAAAGAGACGACACACTCATAGAGACGACACAAACACAGAGACGACACACGCATAGAGACGAAACACACACAGAGACGATACACACATAAAGAAGACACACGCACAGAGACAACAAACACACTGAGACGACACAAACACAGAGACGACACACACACAGAGACGACACACACACACACAGACGACACAGGCAGCGAGACAACACACACACAGAGACAACACACATATAGAGACGACACAAAAACATAGACGACACACACACAGAGACGATACACACACGAGAAGACACACACACAAGACGACACATACACAGAGACCACACACAAACAGAGATGACACAAACACAGAGATGACTCACACACAGATACGAGACACATATAGAGACAACACACGCACAGAGATGACACACACACAGAAACGACACACAGAAACGACACACACAAAAACACACATAGAAAGATGACACACGCACAGAGACGACAAACACACAGATACGACACACACACAGAGATGACACACACAAAGAGACGACAAACACACAGAGACGATAAAAACTCAGAGTCGACACACACACAGAGACGATACACACAGAGAGACGACACACGCACAGGGACAACACAAACACAGTGACGACACAAAAAAAGAGACGACACAAACACAGAGACGACACACAAACAGAGATAACACAAACACAGAGATGACTCAAATACAGAGACGACGCACAGATACAGACGACACACACACAGAGACGACACACATACAGAAACGACAAAAACGCAGAGACGACACACACACAGAGACGACACACACACAGAGAAGAGACATACACAGAGACGACAAACACACACAAAGAAGACACACACTGAGAGACGACACACGCACAGAGACGACACAATTAAAGACACGACACACACACCGACAAGACAAACACACAGAGACGACACACACATAGACACGACACACGCACAGAGACGAAACACACAAAGAGACGAAGCACACACAGAGACGACACACATACAGAGACGTCACACACATAGACACGACACACGCACAGAGACTAAACACACAAAGAGACGAAGCACACACAGAGAAGGCACACATATAGAGACGACACAAGCACAGAGACAACACAAACACAGAGACGACACATACACTCAGGGACGACACACACACAGAGACGACACACACACAGAGACGCCACACACACAGAGACAACACACACAGAGGGATGTCACCATCACAGAGATGACACAAACACATATATGACAAACGCACAGATATGACACGCAAACTGACATATAACAAAAATAAAGGTTACAAACACGTAGATATTAAACACACACAATAATGACACACACACAGTGACGAAACAAACACACAGCCGAAACACACACAGAGACGGCACAAACACAGAGACTACAAAAACATAGACAAGACAAACAAACAAAGACGACAAACACACACAGAGACGACACACACACAGAGACGATACACGCACAGAGACGACACAAACACAGACACGACACATACACTCAGAGACGACACACACACACAGACGACACAAACACAGAGACTAAACACACACAGAGAATACACACACACACAGACGACACAAACACACACAGAGACGACACACACTGAGAGACGACACACGCACAGAGACGACACAGTTAAAGACACGACACACACACAGACACGACAAACACACTGAGAAGACACACACATAGACACGACGCACGCAATGAGACGAAACACACAAAGAGACGACGCACACACAGAGCCGACACACATACAGAGACGACACACAAACAGAGAAGAAACAAATACAGAGATGACTAACACATAGAGACGACACACACACAGACAACACACATATAAAGATGAGACACGCACAGAGACGAAAAACACACAGATACGATACACATACAGAGATGACACACACACAGATATGACACACATACAGATACGACTCACACATACAGACGACACACACCCAGAGACGAAAAAAACACAGAGACGACAGAAACACAGAGACGACACACATATAGAGACGACACACGCACAGAGACAACAAAAACACAGAGATGACACAAACATAGAGACGACAAAAACGCAGAGACGATACACGCACAGAGAAGACACACACACAGAGACAACACACACACATACAGAGACGACACACACACAGAGACGACACACACAAAGAGACGACACAATCACAGACACGACAAACACACAGACACGACACACACACAGAGACGACACACACATAGACACGACACACGCACAGAGACGACACATACACAGACATGACATTAACACAGAGACGAAATGCAAACAGAGACAACACACACACATAGATACGACATACGCAGAGGTGTTTCGTCTTTGTGTGTGTCGTCTCTGTGTGTGTGTCGTCTCTTAGTGTGTGTCGTTTCTGTGTGAATGTGTCGTCTGTGTGTGTGTGTGTCGTCTCTTTGTGTGTGTCTTCTCTGTTTGTGTGGCGTCTCTGTGTGTGTGTCGTTTCTGTGTATGTGTCGTTTCTATGTATGTCGTCTCTGTTTGTGGGTCGTCTCTGTGTGTGTGTCGTCTCTGTGTGTGTGTGGTCTCTATGTGTGTGTCGTGTCTGTGTGTGTTTCGTCTGTGTGTGGGTGTCGTCTCTATGCCTGTGTCACCTCTGTGTGTGTGTCGTCACTGTGTGTGTGTCGTCTCTGTCTGTGTGCCGTCTCTGTGTGTGTGTCGTCTCTTTGTGACTGCCGTCTTTGTGTGTGTGTCGTCTCTGTGTGTTTGTGTCGTCTGTCTGTTTGTGTCGTCTCTATGTGTTTGTCGTCTATGTGTTTGTGTCGTTTCTTCGTGTGTGCCGTCTCTGTGTGTGTGTCGTCTACTTGTGTATGTCGTCTCTGCGTGTTATTCGTCTGTGTGTGTGTCGTCTCTGTGTGTGTATCGTCTCTGTTTGTGTGTCGTCTCTCTGTGAGTGTCGTCTCCGTGTTTGTGTCGTCTCTGAGTATGTTTCGTCTCCGTGTGTGTGTCGTCTCTGTTTTTGTGTCGTCTCTGTGCTTGCGTCGTCTGTGTGTGTCTCTTGTCTTTGTGTGTTTGTGTAATCTCTGTGCGTATGTCATATCGGTGTGTGTGTCGTCTCTGTGTGTGTCTCGTCTCTGTGTGTTTTTCGTCTCTTCGTGTGTGTTGTCTCTGTGTGTGTGTCATCTGTGTGGTTGTGTCGTCTCTCTGTGTGTGTCGTCTCTGTGAGTGTGTCGTCCATATGTGCGTGTCATCTCTGTGCGTATGTCGTCTCTATGTATGTGTCGTCTCTGTGTGTCTCGTTTCTCTGTGTGTGTCGTCTCTGTGTGTGTTTTTTCTGTGCGTGTGTCGTCTCTGTGCGTGTGTCGTCTTTTTGTGTGTGTCGCCTCTCTGTTTGTGTCATCTCTGTGAGCTTGTTGTCTGTGTTTTTGTCGTCTCTCTTTGTGTGTCATCTCTGTGTGTGTGTCGTCTCTGTGTCTGTGTCGCGTCTGTGTGTGTTGTCTGTTTCGTGTCTGTTTGTTTGTCATCTCTGTGTGTGTGTCGTCTCTGTGTTTGTGTAATCTCTGTGTGTGCGACGTCTTTGTGTGTGTGTTGTCTCTGTGTGTTTTTCGTCTCTGTGTGTGAGTCGTCTCTGTGGGTATGTCTTCTGTGTATGTGCGTCGTCTCTGTGTGTGTGTGTCATCTCTGTGTGTGTGTCGTCTCTGTTTGTGTGTGTCGTCTCTATGCGTGTGTCGTCTCTCTGTGTGTGTCGTCTCTGTGTGTGTGTCGTCTCTGTGCTTATGTAGTCTCTATGTTTGTTTCTTCTCTGTGTGTGTGTCGTCTTTTGTTTGTGTCGTCTCCGTTTGTGCGTCTTCTCTGTGCCTGTGTCGTCTCTGTGCTTGTGTCATCTCTCTGAGTGTGTCGTCTCTGTGTGTCTTGTCTCTGTGTGTGTTTCATCTCTGTGTGTGTATTGTTTTTGTGTGTGTGTCGTCTCTATGCTTGTGTTGTCTCTTTGTGTATGTCTTCTCTGTTTGTGAGTCGTCTATGTGTTTGTGTCGTCTCTGTGTTTGTGTCGTCTCCGTGTAATTGTCGTCTGTGTGTGTGTCGTATCTGTGGGTGTGTGTCGTCTCTGTTTGTGTTTCTTCTCTGTGTTTGTGTCGTCTCTGTGTGTGTGTCATCTCTGTGTGTGTATCGTCTCTGTGTGTGTCGTATTTGTTTGTATGTCGTCTCACACAGCGAGAAAACATACACAAATAGAGACGACACACACACAGAGACGACACAAACATAGAGACGAGACACAAAAAAAGATGACACACACACAGAGATGACGTCTCTGTGTCGTTGTCAGTTTGTGTTTCATCTCTGTGTGTGTCGTCTCTGTGTTTTTTTCCTCTCTGTGTGTGTGTCTTGTCTGTGTTTGTGTCGTCTCTGTAAGTGTGTCGTCTCTATTTGTGTGTCGTCTCTGTGTGTGTGTCATCTCTGTGTTTGTGTGGTCTCTGTGTGTGAGTCGTCTCTGTGTGTGAGTCGTCTCTGGGTGTTTTTCGTCACTGTGTTTTTGTCGTCTCTGTGTGTTAGTCGTCTCTGTATTTGTGTCATCTCTCTGTGTGTGTCGTCCCTGGTTGTGAGTCATCTCTGTATGTGTTTCATCTCTGTGTGTTTGTCATCTCTATGTGTGTGTCATCTCTGTGTGCGTCGTCTCTGTGTTTGTGTTGTCTCTGTGCGTGTATTGTTTCTACGTATGTGTCGTCTCTGTGTGTTTTGTCTCTGTGTTTGTGTCGTCTCTGTGTGTGAGTCATCTCTGTGTGTGTGTCGTCTCTGTGCGTGTGTCATTCATATGTGTGTGTCGTCTCTCTTCGTGTGTAGTCTCTCTGCGTGTTTCGTCTCTATATGTACGTCGTCTCTGTGTGTGTGTCGTCTCTGTTTTTGTGTCATCTCTGTGCTTGCGTCGTCTGTGTGTGTCTCTTGTCTTTGTGTGTTTGTGTAATCTCTGTGCATTTGTCATATCGGTGTGTGTGTCGTCTCTGTGTGTGTCTCGTCTCTGTGTGTTTTTCGTCTCTTCGTGTGTGTTGTCTCTGTGTGTGTGTCATCTGTGTGGTTGTGTCGTCTCTCTGTGTGTGTCGTCTCTGTGCGTGTGTCGTCCATATGTGCGTGTCATCTCTGTGCGTATGTCGTCTCTATGTATGTGTCGTCTCTGTGTGTCTCGTCTCTCTGTGTGTGTCGTCTCTGTGTGTGTTTTTTCTGTGCGTGTGTCGTCTCTGTGCGTGTGTCGTCTTTTTGTGTGTGTTGCCTCTCTGTTTGTGTCGTCTCTGTGAGCTTGTTGTCTGTGTTTTTGTCGTCTCTCTTTTTGTGTCATCTCTGTGTGTGTGTCGTCTCTGTGTCTGTGTCGCCTCTGTGTGTGTGTTGTCTGTTTCGTGTCTGTTTGTTTGTCATCTCTGTGTGTGTCGTCTCTGTGTTTGTGTAATCTCTGTGTGTAAGACGTCTTTGTGTGTGTGTTGTCTCTGTGTGTTTTTCGTCTCTGTGTGTGAGTCGTCTCTGTGGGTGTGTCTTCTATGTATGTGCGTCGTCTCTGTGTGTGTGTGTCGTCTCTGTGTGTGTGTCGTCTCTGTTTGTGTGTGTCGTCTCTATGCGTGTGTCGTCTCTCTGTGTGTGTCGTCTCTGTGTGTGTGTCGTCTCTGTGCTTGTGTCGTCTCTATGTTTGTTTCTTCTCTGTGTTTGTGTCGTCTTTTGTTTGTGTCGTCTCCGTTTGTGCGTCTTCTCTGTGCCTGTGTCGTCTCTGTGCTTGTGTCATCTCTCTGAGTGTGTCGTCTCTGTGTGTGTTGTCTCTGTGTGTGTTTCATCTCTGTGTGTGTATTGTTTTTGTGTGTGTGTCGTCTCTATGCGTGTGTTGTCTCTTTGTGTATGTCTTCTCTGTTTGTGAGTCGTCTCTGTGTTTGTGTCGTCTCTGTGTTTGTGTCGTCTCCGTGTATTTGTCGTCTGTGTGTGTGTCATATCTGTGTGTGTGTGTCGTCTCTGTTTGTGTTTCTTCTCTGTGTATGTGTCGTCTCTGTGTGTGTGTCATCTCTGTGTGTGTATCGTCTGTGTGTGTGTCGTATTTGTTTGTATGTCGTCTCACACAGCGAGAAAACATACACAAATAGAGACGACACACACACAGAGACGACACAAACATAGAGACGAGACACAAAAAAAGATGACACACACACAGAGATGACGTCTCTGTGTCGTTGTCAGTTTGTGTTTCATCTCTGTGTGTGTCGTCTCTGTGTTTTTTTCCTCTCTGTGTGTGTGTCGTGTCTGTGTGTTTGTCGTCTCTGTAAGTGTGTCTTCTCTATATGTGTGTCGTCTCTGTGTGTGTCGTATCTGTGTGTTTGTCGTCTCTCTGTGTGCGTCGTCTCTGTGTGTGTGTCGTCTCTGGGTGTTTTTCGTCACTGTGTTTTTGTCGTCTCTGTGTGTTAGTCGTCTCTGTATTTGTGTCATCTCTCTGTGTGTGTCGTCCCTGGTTGTGAGTCATCTCTGTATGTGTTTCATCTCTGTGTGTTTGTCATCTCTCTGTGTGTGTCGTCTCTGTGTGCGTGTACTCTCTGTGTGTGTGTTGTCTCTGTGCGTGTGTTGTCTCTACGTGTGTGTCGTCTCTGTGTGTGTTTCGTCTGTGTATGTGTGTCGTCTCTGTGTGTGAGTCATCTCTGTGTGTGTGTCGTCTCTGTGCGTGTGTCATTCATATGTGTGTGTCGTCTCTCTTCGTGTGTAGTCTCTCTGCGTGTTTCGTCTCTATATGTACGTCGTCTCTGTGTGTGTGTCGTCTCTGTGTTTTTGTCGTCTTTTTGTGTTTTTCGTCTTTGTGTGTGTGTCATCTCTGTGTTTGTGTCATTTCCGTGTTTTCGTCTCTGTGTGTGTTTCGTCTCTGTGGGTGTGTCGTCTCTGTGTGTTTGTCGTCTCTGTGTGTTTGTGTTCTCTGTGCGTGTGTTGTCTCTATATTTTTGTCATCTCTGCGTGTGTGTTGTCTCTGTGTGTGTGTCGTCTCTGTGTCTGTGTCGTCTCTCTGTCTGTGTCGTCTCTCTGTCTGTGTCGTCTTTGCGTCTGCTTCGTCTCTGTGTTTGTGTCGTATCTGTGTGCTAGTCGTCTCTGTGTTTGTGTAATGTCTGTGTTTGTGTCGTCTCTGTTTGTGATTCGTCTCTTTATGTGTGTCATCTCTGTTTGTTTGTCGTCTCTGTGTCTGTGTGTCGTCTCTGTGTTTGTTTCGTCTCTGTGTGTGTGTCGTCTCTTTGTTACTGTCGTCTCTGTGTGTGTGTCGTCTCTGTGAGTTTGTCGTCTATATGTGTGTGTCGTCTCAGTGTGTGTGTGTGTTGTCTCTGTATGTGCGTCATCTATGTGCGTGTGTCGTCTCTATGTGTGTGTCGTCTCTGTGTGTTTGTCGTCTCTGTTTGTTTGTCGTCTGTGTGTGTGTGTCGTTTCTATGAGTGTGTCGTCTCTGTGTGTGTGTCGTCTCTCTGAATGTGTCGTCTTTGTGCGCGTGTTGTCTCTGTATGTGTGTCGTCTCTGTGTTTTTTTCGTCTTTGTGTTTGCGTTGTCTCTGTGTGTGTGTCGTCTCTGTGCGTGTTTTGTCTTTTCGTGTGTGTTGTCTCTGTGTGTGATTCATCTCTGTGTGTTCATGTCGTCTCTGTGTGTGTCGTCTGTGTGGTTGTGTCGTCTCTCTGTGTGTGTCTTCTCTGTGTGTTTGTGTCGTCTCTGTATGTGTGTCGTTTCTGTGTGTGTGTCTTCTCTGTGTGTGAAGACACACACACAGAGGACACACACATATATGTTTGTCTTCTGTATATGTGTCATCTCTGTGTGTGTGTCTTCTCTGTGTGTGTCATCTGTGTGTGCGTGTGTCGTCTCTGTGTTTGTGTCGTCTCGAAGTGTGTTTTGTCACTGTTTTTTTGTCGTCTCTGTGCGTGTGTCGTCTCTCTGTGTGTGTCGTCTCTGTTTGTCAGTCGTCTCTGTGTGTGTTTTGTCTCTGTTTTTGTGTCGTCTCTGTGCGCGCGTCGTCTGTGTGTGTCTTTCGTCTTTGTGTGTTCGTGTTATCTCTGTGCGTTTGTCGTATCGGTGTGTTTTTCGTCTCTGTGTGTGTCTCGTCTCTGTGTGTTTTTCGTCTCTTCGTGTGTGTTTTCTCTGTGTGTGTGTCATCTGTTTGGTTGTGTCGTCTCTCTGTGTGTGTTGTCTCTGTGCGTGTGTCGTCCATATGTGCGTGTCATCTCTGTGCGTATGTCGTCTCTATGTATGTGTCGTCTCTGTGTGTCTCGTCTCTCTGTGTGTGTTGTCTCTGTGTGTGTTTTTTCTGTGCGTGTGTCGTCTCTGTACGTGTGTCGTCTTTTTGTGTGTGTCGCCTCTCTGTTTGTGTCGTTTCTGTGAGCTTGTTGTCTGTGTTTTTGTCGTCTCTCTTTGTGTGTCATCTGTGTGTGTGTGTCGTTTCTGTGTCTGTGTCGCCTCTGTGTGTGTGTCGTCTGTTTCGTCTCTGTTTGTTTGTCATCTCTGTGTGTGTGTCGTCTCTGTGTTTGTGTAATCTCTGTGTGCAACGTCTTTGTGTGTGTGTTGTCTCTGTGTGTTTTTCGTCTCTGTGTGTGAGTCGTCTCTGTGGGTTTGTCTTCTGTGTATGTGTGTCGTCTCTGTGTGTGTGTGTCATCTCTGTGTGTGTGTCGTCTCAGTGTTTGTGAGGTCTCTGTGCGGGTCTCATGTCTTTGTGTGTGTGTCGTCTCTGTGTGTGTGTCGTCTCTGTGCTTGTGTCGTCTCTATGTTTGTTTCTTCTCTGTGTTTGTGTCGTCTCTTTGTTTGTGTCGTCTCCGTTTGTGCGTCGTCTCTGTGCGTGTGTCATTTCTGTGCTTGTGTCATCTCTCTGAGTGTGTCGTCTCTGTGTGTCTTGTCTCTGTGTGTGTTTGGTCTCTGTGTGTTTATTGTTTTTGTGTGTTTGTCGTCTCTATGCGTGTGTTGTCTCTTTGTGTATGTCTTCTCTGTTTGTGAATCGTCTCTGTGTTTGTGTCGTCTCTGTGTTTGTGTCGTCTCCGTGTATTTGTCGTCTGTGTGTGTGTCATATCTGTGTGTGTGTGTCGTCTCTGTTTGTGTTTCTTCTCTGTGTATGTGTCGTCTCTGTGTGTGTGTCGTCTCTGTGTGTGTATCGTCTCTGTGTTTGTCGTATTTGTTTGTATATCGTCTCACACAGAGAGACAACGACACACACACACACAGAGATACGACACACACACAGAGACGACACAAACATAGAGACGAGACACAAAAAAAGATGACACACACACAGAGACGACGTCTCTGTGTCTTTGTCAGTTTGTGTTTCATCTCTGTGTGTGTCGTCTCTGTGTGTTTTTCCTCTGTGTGTGTGTGTCGTTTATGTGTGTGTGTCGTCTCTGTAAGTGTGTCTTCTCTATATTTGTGTCGTCTCTGTGTGTGTGTCGTCTCTGTGTTTTTGTCGTCTCTCTGTGTGTGTCGTCTCTGTGTGTGTGTCGTCTCTGGGTGTTTTTCGTCACTGTGTTTTTGTCGTCTCTGTGTGTTAGTCGTCTCTGTATTTGTGTCATCTCTCTGTGTGTGTCGTCCCTGGTTTTGAGTCATCTCTGTATGTGTGTCATCTCTGTGTGTTTGTCATCTCTCTGTGTGTGTCGTCTCTGTGTGCGTGTCGTCTCTGTGTGTATGTCGTGTCTGTGCGTGTGTTGTCTCTACGTGTGTGTCGTATCTGTGTGTGTTTCGTCTGTGTATGTGTTTCGTCTCTGTGTGTGAGTCATCTCTGTGTGTGTGTCGTCTCTGTGCGTGTGTCATTCATATGTGTGTGTCGTCTCTCTTTGTGTGTAGTCTCTCTGCGTGTATCGTCTCTATATGTACGTCGTCTCTGTGTGTGTGTCGTCTCTGTGCTTTTGTCGTCTTTGTGTGTTTTTCTTCTTTTTGTGTGTGTCATCTCTGTGTTTGTGTCATTTCCGTGTTTTCGTCTCTGTATGTGTTTCGTCTCTCTGCGTGTGTCGTCTCTGTGTGTGTGTCGTCTCTGTGTCTGTGTCGTCTCTGTGTCTGTGTCGTCTTTGTGTGTGTTTCGTCTCTGTGTTTGTGTCGTATCTGTGTGCTATTCGTCTCTGTGTTTGTGTAATGTCTGTGTGTGTGTCGTCTCTGTTTGTGATTCGTCTCTTTATGTGTGTCATCTCTGTTTGTTTGTTGTCTGTGTGTCTGTGTGTCGTCTCTGTGTTTGTTTTGTCTCTGTGTGTGTGTGTCGTCTCTTTGTATGTGTCGTCTCTGTGTGTGTGTCGTCTCTCTGCGTTTGTCGTCTATATGTGTGTGTCGTCTCAGTGTGTGTGTGTGTTGTCTCTGTGTGTGCGTCATCTATGTACGTGTGTCGTCTCTATGTGTGTGTCATCTCTGTGTGTTTGTCGTCTCTGTTTTTGTGTCGTCTCTGTGTGTGTGTCGTTTCTGTGCGTATGTCGTCTCTATGAGTGTGTTGTCTGTGTGTGTGTGTCGTCTTTGTGCGCGTGTTGTCTCTGTGTGTGTGTGTCGTCTCTGTGTTTTTGTCGTCTTTGTGTTTGCGTTGTCTCTGTGTGTGTGTCGTCTCTGTGCGTTTTTTGTCTTTTCGTGTGTGTTTTCTGTGTGTGTGTCGTCTCTCTGTATGTGTCGTCTCTGTGCGTGTGTCGTCCATATGTGTGTGTCATCTCTGTGTGTGTATCGTGTCTCTGCGTGTGTCATCTCTATGTGTGTGTCGTCTCTGTGTGTATGTATTCTCTGTGTTTTTGTCGTCTCTGTGTGTGTTTCGTCTCTGTGTGTGAGTCGTCTCTGTGGGTCTGTCGTCTCTGTATGTGTGTCGTTTCTCTGTGTGTGTGTCGTCTCTGTTTGTGTGTCGTCTCTATGTATGTGTGTTGTCTCTATGTGTTTTTCGTCTCTCTGTGTGTGTTGTCTCTGTGTGTGTGTCGTCTCTGTGATTGTGTCGTCTCTATGTTTGTGTCTTCTCTGTGTGTGTATCGTCTATGTGCGTTTGTCGTCTCTCTGTGTGTGTCGTCTTTGTGCTTGTGTCATCTCTCTGTTTGTGTCGTCTCTGTTTGTCTTGTCTCTGTGTGTGTTTCTTCTCTGTGTGTATATTGTTTTTGTGTGCTTGTCGTCTCTATGCGTGTGTCGTCTCTTTGTGTGTGTCTTCTCTTTGTGTATGTCCTCTCTGTGTGTGAGTCGTCTCTGTGTTTGTGTCGTCTCTAAGTTTGTGTCGTGTCCGTGTGTTTGTCGTATGTGTGTGTGTCGTATCTGTGTGTGTCGTCTTTGTTTGTGTTTTTTCTCTGTGTATGTGTCGTCGATGTGTGTGTCCTCTCTGTGTGCGTATCGTCTCTGTGTGTGTGTCATCTTTGTTTGTATGTCTTCTCACACAGAGAGACAACATACACAAACAGAGACGACACACACACAGAGACGACACAAACATAAAGACGACACACAGAAAGAGATGACACACACACAGAGACGACGCCTCTGAGTGTTTGTCAGTTTGTGGTTCATCTCTGTGTGTGTCGTCTCTGTATGTTTTTCCTCTGTGTGTGTGTGTCATTTGTGTGTGTTTGTTGTCTCTTTGCGTGTGTCTTCTTTATATTTGTGTCCTTTCTGTGTGTGTGTCGTCTCTGTGTGTGTGTCGTCTCTGTGTGTTTGTCGTCTCTCTGTGTGCGTCGTCTCTTTGTTTGTGTCATTTCCGTGTTTTCGTCTCTGTGTGTGTTTCGTCTCTGTGTGTGTGTCGTCTCTGTGTGTGTGTCGTCTCTGGGTGTTTGTATTCTCTGTGCGTGTGTCGTCTCTATATTTTAGTCATCTCTGCGTGTTTGTTGTCTCTGTGTGTGTGTCGTCTCTGTGTATGTCGTCTCTCTGAGTGTGTCGTCTCTGTGTGTGTGTCGTCTCTGTGTCTGTGTCGTCTTTGTGTGTGTTTCGTCTCTGTGTTTGTGTCGTATCTGTGTGCTAGTCGTCTCTGTGTTTGTGTAATGTCTGTGTTTGTGTGTCGTCTCTGTTTGTGATTATTTGAAAAAAACTACGTTTTCTAAAGAGTTAAAGAGGCTGAGTTACAAGGTCGAACCTTAAAACGTACAGGGATTAGGAGGCACAGTTGAGGCTACCACCCCCCAAACCCCCGCTTTCGCAGCCTTTAAATATAAAAAAAATTTCTTTAAACTGAAAGTAAGGAGCGACATTAAAACTTAAAAAGAACAGAAATTATTCCGTATATGAAAGAGGCTGTGCCCTCCTCAACGCCTCGCTCTTTACGCTAAAGTTTTTATTGTTTAAAAAAAGAGTTGTGAGAAAGTCAAACTTTAGCGTAAAGAGCGAGGCGTTGAGGAGGGCACAGCCTCTTTCATATACGGAATAATTTCTGTTCTTTTTAAGTTTTAATGTCGCTCCTTACTTTCAGTTTAAAGAAATTTTTTTTTATATTTAAAGGCTGCGAAAGCGGGGGTTTGGGGGTGGTAGCCCCCCAACTGTGCCTCCTAATCCCTGTACGTTTTAAGGTTCGACCTTGTAACTCAGCCTCTTTAACTCTTTAGAAAACGTAGTTTTTTTCAAATAATTTCTGCACGTTTTTGTACAGTTTATTACTTATTATTGCTTGACTAACTGTTAGCTGATCGTGTCAGGAGTTAAAGTTGGGGGGCTGCCGCCCCCCAAACCCCCCGCTCTTGAACATTCTTGTGTTAAGGCTTTTAATTCCTGAATACTCAAATCACGTCGTACAGGGTGCCTCCTAATCCCTGTACGTTTTAAGGTTCGAACTTGTGACTCAGCCTCTTTAACAGCCCCCCAACTGTGCCTCCTAATCCCTGTACGTTTTAAGGGTCGACCTTGTAACTCAGCCTCTTTAACTCTTTAGAAAACGTAATTTTTTTCAAATAATTTAAAAAAGAAACTGAGTTTCTTTTAAAAGTATATAAAAAAGTTGATATGATGGTGAATAGAACCCTAGTTTTCCGCCTGAAAGTCTAAAGTCTCAGCCGCTGGACTATACAAACACAATAGTAATTGTTGTTTAGCAAATAGAAGGTATTTTCGACGCAAGCAAATTCCCAAAAATCTTGATATGTGGTTTTTGGAAAACAGGGAAGGAGTGATCAGTTTGAGCTGAAATTTCGTGGATAAGCTCCCAGGCCCCAGGCAATATTATCCTCTAAATTTCAGCACGATCAGACAACGTTAACGGGGGGGTTGTGGAGGGAAAAATTAACATGGGCTAATATAGGAAAACGAGGTTTTTCGTAAATGTAAATTCGGGGGATAATTTTTTCGGTCTGAAAATATCAAAAGGCCCTAACAGGTCGAATTCTGCTTCGAATGAGTCCTCATTCAACCGGCTCCGGTGCCAACTGTGGCCTGTAGGCGTGGCTAAGAAAAAAGAAAAGAGATGAACATTAAGTGGCTATATTTGGTTTTTTGAAAAAAGGGAAGGAGTGATCGGATTGAGCTGAAATTTCGAGGATAAGCTCCCGGGCCCTAGGAAAGCTTAACCTCTAAATTTCAGCCCAATCGGACAACGTTAAAGGGGGGCTGTGGTGGGAGGGTCCAAACTTCCGGCCCAGTTTACCCCATGAAGATAAAGTCGGAGGAGGATGAAATTTTGCAAGTTTCTTAGTTTGAGCTTGGGCTACAAAATGCAATTACCGCCGTCTCTCTGCGACCTCTAGGACCTGAAATCGCTTAACATTGTGGTGGGTCGCCTCTTTATAGAGGCACAAGTGTGCCTCCTTGATTCGTCTCTTTATGTGTGTCATCTCTGTTTGTTTGTCGTTTGTGTGTCTGTGTGTCGTTTCTGTGTGTTTGTCGTCTCTGTTTTTGTGTCGTCTCTGTGTGTGTGTCGTTTCTGTGCATATGTCGTCTCTATGTGTGTGTCGTCTCTGTGTGTGTGTCGTCTTTGTGCGCGTGTTGTCTCTGTGTGTGTGTGTCGTCTCTGTGTTTTTGTCGTCTTTGTGTTTGCGTTGTCTCTGTGTGTGTGTCGTCTCTGTGCGTGTTTTGTCTTTTCGTGTGTGTTTTCTGTGTGTGTGTCGTCTCTCTGTATGTGTCGTCTCTGTGCGTGTACCGTCCATATTTGTTTGTCATCTCTGTGTGTGTATCGTGTCTCTGCATGTGTCGTCTCTATGTGTGTGTCGTCTCTGTGTGTATGTATTCTCTCTGTTTTTGTCGTCTCTGTGTGTGTTTCGTCTCTGTGTGTGAGTCGTCTCTGTGGGTCTGTCGTCTCTGTATGTGTGTCGTTTCTCTGTGTGTGTGTCGTCTCTGTTTGTGTTTCGTCTCTATGTATGTGTGTTGTCTCTATGTGTTTTTCGTCTCTGTGTGTGTGTTGTCTCTGTGTGTGTCGTCTCTGTGATTGTGTCGTCTCTATGTTTGTGTCTTCTCTGTGTTTGTATCGTCTATGTGCGTTTGTCGTCTCTCTGTGTTTGTCATCTCTGTATGTTTGTCCTCTCTGTGTTTGTGTCGTCTCCGTATGAGCGTCGTCTCTGTGTGTGTGTTGTCTTTGTGCTTGTGTCATCTCTCTGTTTGTGTCGTCTCTGTTTGTCTTGTCTCTGTGTGTGTTTCGTCTCTGTGTGTATATTGTATCTGTGTGTTTTTCATCTCTCTGTGTGTGTCGTCTCTTTGTGTATGTCCTCTCTGTGTGTGAGTCGTCTCTGTGTTTGTGTCGTCTCTGTGTTTGTGTCGTGTCCGTGTGTTTGTCGTCTGTGTGTGTGTCGTAGTTGTTTGTATGTCTTCTCACACAGAGAGACAACATACACAAACAGAGACGACACACACACACAGACGACACAAACATAGAGACGACACAAAGAAAGAGATGACACACACGCAGAGACGACGCCTCTGAGTGTTTGTCAGTTTGTGTTTCATCTCTGTGTGTGTCGTCTCTGTGTGTTTTTCCTCTCTGTGTGTGTGTCATTTATGTGTGTTTGTCGTCTCTTTGCGTGTGTCTTCTTTATATTTGTGTCCTCTCTGTGTGTGTGGCGTCTCTGTGTGTGTGTCTTCTCTGTGTGTTTGTCGTCTCTCTGTGTGCGTCGTCTCTTTGTTTGTGTCATTTCCGTGTTTTTCGTCTCTGTGTGTGTGTCGTCTCTGTGTGTGTGTCGTCTCTGGGTGTTTGTGTTCTCTGTGCGTGTTTCGTCTCTATATTTTTGTCATCTCTGCGTGTGTGTTGTCTCTGTGTGTGTGTCGTCTCTGTGTATGTCGTCTCTCTGCGTGTGTCGTCTCTGTGTGTGTGTCGTCTCTATGTCTTTGTCGTCTCTATGTCTGTGTCGTCTTTGTGTGTTTTTCGTCTATGTGTATGTTTCGTTTCTGTGTGCTATTCGTCTCTGTGTTTGTGTAATGTCTGTGTGTGTGTCGTCTCTGTTTGTGATTCGTCTCTTTATGTGTGTCATCTCTGTTTGTTTTTCGTCTGTGTGTCTGTGTGTCGTCTCTGTGTTTGTTTCGTCTCTGTGTGTGTGTCGTCTCTTTGTTTGTGTTGTCTCTGTGTGTGTGTCGTCTCTGTGCGTTTGTCGTCTATATGTTTGTGTCGTCTCAGTGTGTGTGTGTTGTCTCTGTGTGTGCGTCATCTATGTGCGTGTGTCGTCTCTATGTGTCTGTCGTCTCTGTGGGTTTGTCGTCTCTGTGTGTGTGTCACAGAGACGAGTCTCTGTGTGTTTGTCGTCTCTGTGTGTGTGTCGTCTCTGTGTGTGTCGTCTCTGTGTTTTTTGTCGTCTCTGTGTGTTAGTCGTCTCTGTATTTGTGTCATCTCTCTGTGTGAGTCGTCTCTGTATGTGTGTCGTCTCTGTGCGTGTGTCATCCATATGTGTGTGTCGTCTCTGTGTGTTTATCGTCTCTGTGTGTGTAGTCTCTCTGCGTGTGTCGTCTCTATGTGTGTGTCGTCTCTGTGTTTTTGTTGTCTCTGTGTGTTAGTCGTCTCTGTATTTGTGTCATCTCTCTATGTGTGTCGTCTCTGTTTTTGAGTCATCTCTGTAAGTGTGTCATCTCTGTGTGTTTGTCATCTGTCAGTGTGTGTCGTGTCTGTTTGCGTGTCATCTCTGTGTGTGTGTCGTCTCTGTGCGTGTGTCGTCTCTACGTGTGTGTCGTCTCTGTGTGAGTGTCGTCTGTGTATTTGTGTCGTCTCTGTGTGTGAGTCGTCTCTGTGTGTGTGTGTCGTCTCTGTGCGTGTGTCATCCATATGTGTGGGTCGTCTCTGTGTCGTCTCTGTGTATGTGTCGTCTCTGTGTTTATGACGTATCTGTGTGTTAGTCGTCTCTGTGTTTTTTCGTCTCTGTGTGTGTGTCGTCTCTTTGTATGTGTCGTCTCTGTGTGTGTGTCGTCTCTGTGCGTTTTTCGTCCATATGTGTGTGTCGTCTCTGTGTGTGTGTGTGTTGTCTCTGTGTGTGTGTTTTCTATGTGCGTTTGTTGTCTATATGTGTGTGTCGTCTCTGTGTGTCTTATTATTTTGTCTCTGTGTGTCTTATTATATTAGTCTCTTATTTTGTGTCTTCTCTGTGTGTGTGTCGTCTTTGTTCGTATGTCGTCTCTATGTGTGTGTCGTCTGTGTGTGTGTCGTCTCTGTGCGTGTGACGTCTCTACGTGTGTGTCGTCTCTGTGTGAGTTTCGTCTGTGTATTTGTGTCGTCTCTGTGTGTGTGTCGTCTCTGTGTGTGTGTGTCGTCTCTGTGCGTGTGTCATCCATATGTGTGGGTCGTCTCTGTGTGTTTGTCGTCTCTGTGTTTGTGTAGTCTCTCTGCGTGTGTCGTCTCTATGTGTGTGTCGTCTCTGTGTGTGTGTCGTCTCTATGTTTTTGTCGTCTTTGTGTGTTTTTCGTCTCTGTTTGTGTGTCATCTCTGTGTTTGTGTCGTTTCCATGTGTTTCGTCTCTGTGTGTGTTTCGTCTCTGTGTGTGTGTCGTCTCTGTGTTTTTGTCGTCTCTGTGTGTGTGTCGTCTCTAGGTTTTTGTGTTCTCTGTGCATGTGTCGTCTCTATATTATTGTCATCTCTGTGTGTGTGTCGTCCCTGTGTGTGTGTCGTCTCTGTGTGTATGTCGTCTCTCTGTGTGTGTCGTCTCTGTGTGTGTCGTCTATGTGTCTGTGTCGTCTGTGTGTATGTGTCGTCTCTGTGTTTATGACGTATCTGTGTGTTAGTCGTTTCTGTGTATTTTTCGTCTCTGTGCGTGTGTCGTCTCTTTGTATGTGTCGTCTCTGTGTGTGTGTCGTCTCTGTGTGTTTGTCGTCTATGTGTGTGTCGTCTCTGTGTGTGTGTGTGTTGTCTCTGTGTGTGTGTTTTCTATGTGCGTTTGTTGTCTATATGTGTGTGTCGTCTCTGTGTGTTTGTAGTCTCTTATTTTGTGTCTTCTCTGTGTGTGTGTCGTCTTTGTTCGTATGTCGTCTCTATGTGTGTGTCGTCTGTGTGTGTGTCATCTCTGTGCGCGTGTTGTCTCTCTGTGTGTGTCGTCTGTTTGTTTGTATCGTCTCTGTGTTTTTGTCGTCTCTGTGTTTGCGTTGTCTCTGTGTGTTTGTCGTCTCTGTGCGTATGTCATGTCTAAGTGTGTTTGTATTCTCTGTGTGTCTCGTCTCTTTGTGTTTGTCGTCTGTGTGTGTGTGTTGTTTCTTTGTGTGTTTTGTCTCTCTGCGTGTTTTGTCTTTTCGTGTGTGTTGTCTCTGTGTGTGATTCGTCTCTGTGTTTTTTGTCGTCTCTGTGTGCGTGTTGTCTGTGTGTGTGTGTCATCTCTGTTTGTATGTCATCTCTGTGTGTGTTTCATCTCTGTGTGTTTGTCTATCTGTGTGTGTCGTATGTGTGTATGTTTCGTCTCTGTTTGTGTGTCGTCTCTGTGTGTGTGTCGTCTTTTTGTGTCTGTTGTCTTTGTGTGTGTGTCGTCTCTGTGTGGGTGTCGTCTCTGTGTGTGTGTCGTCTCTGTTGGTGTGTCGTCTCTGTGTGTGTGTCGTCTCTGTGTGCGTTTTTGTGTCATCTCTGTGGGTGTGTCGTCTCTGTATGTGTGTCGTCTCTATGTGTGTGTCGTCTGTTTGGGTCTGTCGTCTTTGTGTGTTTGTCGTCTCTGTGTGTTTGTCGTCTCTATGTGTTTTTTGTTTCTCTGTGTGTGTCATCCCTGTGCGTGTGTCTTCTCTATATTTGTGTCGTCTCTGTGTGTTTGTCGTCTCTATGTGTTTTTCGTTTCTCTGTGTGTGTCATCCCTGTGCGTGTGTCTTCTCTATATTTGTGTCGTCTCTGTGTGTGTTGTCTCTGTGTGTGTGTCGTCTCTGTGTGTTTGTCATCTCTGTGTGTGTGTCATCTCTCTGTGTGTGTCATCTCTGTGTGTGTGTCCTCTGTGTGAGTGTGTCGTCTCTGTGTGTGTGTCGTCTTTGTTTGAATGTCGTCTCACACAGAGAGACAACATACACAAACAGAGACGACAAACACACAGAGACGACACAAACATAGAGACGACACAAAGAAAGAGATGACACACACACAGAGACGACGTCTCTGAGTGTTTGTCAGTTTGTGTTTCATCTCTGTACGTGTCATCTCTGTGTGTTTTTCCTCTCTATGTGTGTGTCGTTTGTGTGTGTTTGTCGTCTCTGTGCGTTTGTCTTCTCTATATTTGTGTCGTCTCTGTGTGTTTATCGTCTTTGTGTGTGTGTCGTCTCTGTGTATTTTTCGTCTCTCTGTGTGCATCGTCTCTGTGTGTGTGTCGTCTATGTGTGTGAGTTTTCTCTGTGTTTTTGTCATCTCTGTGTGTTAGTCGTCTCTGTATTTTTGTGATCTCTCTGTGTGGGTCGTCTCTGTGTGTGTGTCGTCTCTGTGCGTTTGTCATCCATTTGTGTGTGTCGTCTCTGTGTGTTTATCGTCTCTGTGTGTTTAGTCTCTCTGCGTGTGTCGTCTCTATGTGTGTGTCGTCTCTGTGTTTTCGTCGTCTCTGTGTGTTAGTCGTCTCTGTATTTGTGTCATCTCTCTGTGTGTGTCATCTCTGTTTGTGAGTCATCTCTGTATGAGTTTCATCTCTATGTGTTTGTCATTTCTCTGTGTGTGTTGTCTCTGTGTGCGTGTCGTCTCTGTGTGTGTGTCGTCTCTGTGCGTGTGTCGTCTCTACGTGTATGTCGTCTCTGTGTGAGTTTCGTCTGTGTATGTGTGTCGTCTCTATGTGTGAGTCGTCTCTGTGTGTGTCTGTCGTCTCTGTGCGTGTGTTGTCCTTATGTTTGTGTCGTCTCTATGTGTTTGTCGTCTCTGTGTGTGTGTCGTCTCTGTGTTTTTGTCGTCTCTGTGTGTGTTTCGTCTCTGTGTTTGTGTCATCTCTGTGTTTGTGTCGTGTTCATGTGTTTCGTCTCTTTGTGTGTTTCGTCTCTGTGTGTGTGTCGTCTCTGTGTGTGTGTCATCTCTGTGTGTGTGTCGTCTCTATATTTTTGTGTTCTCTGTGCGTGTGTCGTCTCTATATTTTTGTCATCTCTGTGTGTGTGTCGTCTCTGTGTGTGTGTCTGCTCTGTGTGTATATCGTCTCTCTGTGTGTGTCGTCTGTGTGTGTGTGTCGTCTCTGTGTTTGTGTCGTCTCTGTGCATGTGTTGTATCTGTGTTTGTGTCGTATCTGTGTGTTAGTCGTCTCTGTGTTTGTTTCGTCTCTATGTGTGTGTTGTCTCTTTGTATGTGTCGTCTGTGTGTGTGTGTGTCATCTCTGTTTGTGTGTGTTTTCTCTGTGTGTGTGTCTTCTATGTGCGTGTGTCGTCTATATGTGTGTGTCGTCTCTGTGTGTTTTTCGTCTCTTATTTTGTGTCGTCTCTGTGTGTGTGTCGTCTCTGTGCTTATGTCGTCTCTATTTGTGTGTCGTCTGTGTGTGTGTGTTGTTTCTGTGCGTGTTTCGTCTCTCTGCGTGTTTCGTCTTTTCGTGTGTGTCGTCTCTGTGTGTGTTGTCTGTGTGTGTGCGTCGTGTCTGTGTGTGTTTCTTCTCTGTGTGTGTGCCGTCTCTGTGTTTGTGTCGTCTGTGTGTGTGTCGTCTCTGTGTGTGTGTCGTCTGTGTTTGCATGTCGTCTCACACAGAGAGACAACATACACAAACAGAGACGACACACACACAGAGAAGACACAAACATAGAGACGACACATAGAAAGAGATGACACACACACAGAGACGACGTCTCTGAGTGTTTGTAAGTTTGTGTTTCATCTCTGTGTGTGTCGTCTCTGTGTGTTTTTCCTCTCAAAACAACAAACGAGACGGCGGCCAATGGAGAGAAAAGAAATGAAAAATGAAATACAACGTGGATATTTAACCTGTATTCAAACAAGGCGTCTTCAGGAGGAAAGAAACACAAGAGCAAAAATATAAAAAAAAAACAATTTAAAACTAAAAAAACAATAAAACAACCACCAAAAAAATATAAAATTTGCGCAAACTGATCCACGTAGGGAAAATATGCTATTATAGAGTTACTTCAGTGAGAACACCAGAGTAACTGAGGAAAAATAAAAAAAATTGGAAAATACTTTAATTATTCTGTTGCGAAATAATCCTTTTATTGGCTGTTATTGAAGCAAATCGTTTTGATCTAGCAAGTAAAGTAGTCCCCTTGTGATTATTTCAAACTTTTAACTCCCTTATTGAATGTTGATTCACTCTTTAGAAGATTATCATAAATTGGTTCAATATTTAAACTACCAGTGTCCCTATTTATCTAAAGGTTAGCAACCATTTATTTTTAATTTCTATGGCTTCTCTCGTTTATTGTATATACCCCTTATCATTTGAAATAGCTCAACAGTCAATAAGGTATTTCAATTCATTTGAAATACCCCTTATCATTTGAAATAGGCCTCTTCAAATTTTACAAAGTGATCTGGTTGAAACCAAACATGTTCTGCTAAAGCTGAAACAAAAGTTTTCGGAGAAATGCTTATTTTAATGTCATTTTTGGTGAGATATCTTTACCAATTATGCTCGGATCAAAGGTGTTTAGTTTTCTTACGATCTCGGCTCTAAGTTCTTGAGGAGTTTCAACTTTATCTATAGAAGCCATAATTCTCGACTCTACCTTTGAAATTATTTTTGAATAGGAGATTGGTGGTGGAAAACAGAACTTAGAAAGCTTCGACAAAACTGCCTCCTGTTGAATATTAAGAGGTTTACAAGAGAAATCCTTAATTGCTGGACCCAGACAAAAACGAGGATAAAAACATCTGAATCTTGGAAGTTCTTAAACAAAAGTTCATGAAACTTTTCAGCCAGACGAATCTTAGACAAATGAAAATCACGGCGAAAGGATCTAATGGCCATTTCCTTAATTCGCATAAAAATGTCAGATGGAAGATTATCCCTAAAAGGGTTTCAATAGAATTTAATTCCTTAGACAGCTGAAAACGTCTCTGTTTTTTTCAGAAACTACGTGATTTAAAGCCATTAGGTTTAATTTGCTTTTTAATTTTGATTTATTTTCAGTTCCAAAATGGGTAAATATTAAAAAAGATTTCAGAAACACTGATTCCTTTTTGCATTTTTTTAAAGAAAGTTTGTTGATTTAACAAACTTGCATGTTTTTTAACCAAAGCAAATAATAATTGACAGAAGTGGCTAATTGTTGCCCGTAAAATTGACGAATAAAAGAGCTTAAGCCGAACTGGCCAGCTATGACAAAAAAACAACAAAGAGAAAAATCTCAGTTAAAAAAAAAAACAACAAACGGGACTGCGGCCAGTGGAGAGAAAAAGAAACGAAAAATATAATACAACGCGGATATTTCGCCTATATCCAAACAAGGCGTCTTCAGTGCAAAAGAAACACAAGAGGAACAAGATAAAAAACACAGGGTTGCAAGAATGAAAATTCAAAAACCTATCATTGTGCGTAGGTTTTCTATAAATCGCGAAAAGTAAAGGGAGATCCCTTTTAATTAATAAAATATCCATAAAAGGTAATTTAATATTTTCCTCAAACTCAACTTTAAATTTAATATTGTTATCAAAACTATTTAAATGTTTACAAAATAAGTTTAAGGAGTCCAATCCATGTTTCCAAACGCAAACCACATCATTCATGAACCTACCCCAGAAACAAGGGGAAATTCTTAAACTCTGTATAGTGGAGGTTTCAATAGAATGTATGAAAAGATTTGCCAATAAAAGAGAGAGAGAAGCCCCCATAGGTAACCCAAAAATAAGTCTATAAAACTCCTCTCTAAAACCAAAATAAAAAGAAAATTCATTTACTAGGATAATTAGTTTTATAATGACTTCAATATCCAAACTGGCTAAAGTCACATCTTGTATTAAATCAAAGTGTTTTTCTAATTTACTTTTTAAAATGTCCTCACACCTTTTCAAATCACAATTTGAATACATGGAAACAACATCGAAACTTAAAAGAATTGAACTTTCCTCCAACGTGACATTTCTCAATCAGAGGCAACGCTGTAGCGTTGCCTATAGTAAAGGCCATACGGCTCCAATGTTTTATTATTTATTTATAATTATTTTTTTTCCCAGAGGCACTGCATATGGAAGGGGTCGTCGTAGAAACTTCAAAGGGGGCTCATTCGATTGGAAATCGAGAGTTCTAGTGCCCTTTTTAGTAGTCAAAAATTATTGGAGGGCAACTAGCCCCCCCCCCACGCCCATCATTCCCCAAAACACATCCAATCAAAAGTTTGAGATAGCCATTTCGTTCAGCGTAGTTGATTTCCAGATAGAAAATATTTTTGAGGAGGACACTCCCCCAAACCCTCAGGACAAGGGTTTTAAGTTAAGCCCTGGGGGCGAATAAGGTTTTTATAGAAAGCGTTGTCGTAGAAACTTCAAAACAGTCTCATTTGATTGGAAATTCAAAGGGCTAGTGCCCTTTTAAATAGTCAAAAGTGATTGGAGGTCAACTGCCCCCCCCCACGCCCCTCATTTCCCCAGACACATGCATTCAAAATGTCTTGATAGCAATTTTGTTTAGCGTATTTTTTTTAAAGATAGAAAACATTTTTTTGAGGGGTTCACTCATTCACAACCTTCGAGGCGAGGATTTTAAGTTATACCAGGAGAGCATATAAGATTTTCATAGAGGGCATTGTCATAGAAACTTCAAAAAAGCTCAGTCTATTAGAAATTCAAAGGGCTAGTGCCTTTTTTAATAGTCGAAAGTGACTGGAGGGAAACTAGCCCCCCACCACGCCCATCATTGCCCCAATCACATCCAATCAAAATTTTGAGATAGCCATTTTGTTAAGCGTATTTGATTTCCAGATAGAAAATATGTTTTTGAGGAGAGCACTCCCCTACAACCCTTAGGGCAATGGTTTTATGATATGCCCTGGGGGCATATAACTTTTTTATAGAAGCCGTTGTCGTAGAAACTTCAAAAAAGGTTCTTTCGATTGGAAATTCAAAGGGCTAGTGCCGTTTTTAACAGTTGAAAGTGATAAGAGGGCAACTAACCCCCCACCCATGCCTATCTTCCTCCAAACCCATCCAATAAAAATTTTGAGATAGCCATTTTGCTCAGCGTAGTTGATTTTTAGATAGAAAATATGTTTTTGAGGAGGACACTCCCCAACAACCCTCAAGGCACGGGCTTTAAGTTATACACTAAGGGATATAAGGTTTTTATAGAAGGCTTCAAAAAAGGCTCATTCGATTGGAAATTTAAAGGGCTAGTGCCTTTTTAATAGTCGAAAGTTATTTGAGGGAAATTAACCCCCCTGTGACGCCCACCTTTGCCCCAAACACATCCAATAAGAATTTTGAGACAAACATTTTATGAAGCGTAGTTTTAAGTTCCACAAATTAGGTCTTTGAGGATGACAACTCCCCCACAGCCCTCAGGGCAAGGGTTGTAATTTACGGATTCTCCAAATCCTTCCCATTCTTTCCTATGGAAGGGATGCTCGTATAAACTTTAGAGGGCTCATTTGATTGGAAATTGAAAGTTCTTCTTCACTTTTTAAGAGTCAAAAGAGATTGGAGGGCAACTAGCCACCCCTCCTCTATGCCCTAAATGTATCAGATAAAAATTTTGAGATAGGCATTTTGTTAAAATAGTTCAAAGGTCTGATAAAAATAAACTCCGGTGTCGACACAGCCCATCAGGACCCGGGGGTAGGCGTTGCAATTTATGCCCTGGGGGCATATAAACAATCGAACAATCATTCAAAAAAACAATAAATGCAAACAAACATACAATAGATATTAATGTAAATCAAAGGCAACGCTGTAACGTTGCCTATAGCAAAGGCCATACGGCTCCAATGTTTTATTATTTATTTATTAATTTTTTTCCAGAGACACTTCATATGGAAGGGGTCGTCGTATAAACTTTAAAGGGCTCATTCGATTGGAAATTGAGAGTTCTAGTGCCCTTTCTAATAGTCGAAAATGATTGGAGGGCAACTAGCCCCCCCCCCCCACACACACCTATCATTCCCCCAAACATATGCAATCAAAATTTTGAGATAGCCATTTTGTTCAACGTAGTTGATTTACGTATAGAAAATATATTTTTGAGGAGGACACTCCCACAAAACCCTCATGGTAAGGGTTTCAAGTTATGCCTTGGGGGCTAAAAGGTTCTTATAGAAGGCGTTGTCGTAGAAACTTCAAAACAGGCTCATTCGATTGGAAATTCAAAGAGCTAGTGCCCTTTTTAATAGTCGAAAGTGATTGGAGGGCAACTAGCCCCCCCCCCCAAGCCCATAATTTCCCCAAACACATCCAATCAAAATTTTGTGACAGCCATTTCGTTTAGCGTAGTTGATTTCCAGATAGAAAATAGGTTTTTGAGGAGGACACTCCCCCACAACCCTCAAAGCAATGGTTTTAAGTTATGTCCTGGGGGCAAATAAGGTTTTTATAGAAGGCGTTGTCGTAGAAACTTCAAAAAAGCTCAGTCTATTAGAAATTCAAACGGCTAGTGCCCTTTTTAATAGTCGAAAGTGACTGGAGGGAAACAAGCCCCCCCCCACGCCCATTATTGCCCCAATCACATCCAACCCAAACTTTGAGATAGCAATTTTGTTCAGCGTATTTGATTTCCTAATAGAAAATAAGTTTTTGAGGAGGACACTACCCTACAACCCATAGGGTAATGGTTTTAAGATATGCCCTGGGGCATATAACGTTTTTATAGAAGGCGTTGTCGTAGAACCTTCAAAAAAGGTTCATTCGATTGGAAATTCAAAGGGCTAGTGCCTTTTTAATAGTCAAAAGTTATTTGAGGGAAACTAACCAACCTCTGACGTCCACCTTTGCCCCAAACACATCCAATCAAAATTTTGAGACAGCCATTTTATGACAAGTAGTTTTAAGTTCTACAAACTAGGTCTTTGAGGATAACAACTCCTCCACAGCCCCCAGGGCAAGGGTTGTAATTTAAGGATTCTCCGAATCCTTCCCATTATTTCTTATGGAAGGGATAGTCGTATAAACTTTAGAGAGGGCTCATTTGATTGGAAAATGAAATTTCTTGTTCACTTTTTAAAAGTCAAAAGAGATTTGAGGGCAACTAACCCCCCCCCCCTCCTCCACACCATAAATACATCAGATTAAAATTTTGAGATAGGCATTTTGTTAAAATAGTTCAAAGGTCTGATAAAAAAAAGTCCGGTGTCGACACAGCCCACCAGGGCCCTGGGGTAGGCGTTGTAAGTTATGCCCTGGGGGCATATAAACAATCAAACAATCATTAAAAAAACAATCAATGGAAACAAACATACAATAGATATTAATATAAATCAGAGGCAACGCTGTAGCGTTGCCTATAGTAAAGGCCACACGGCTCCAATGTTTTATTATTTCTTTATAATTTTTTTTTCCAGAGACACTTCATATGGAAGGGATCGTCATAGAAACTTTAAAGGGGACCCATTTGATTGGAAATCGAGAGTTCTAGTGCCCTTTTTAATAGTCGAAAATGATTGGAGGGCAACTAGCCCCCCCCCCCCACTCCCATCATTCCCCCAAACACATGCAATCAAAATTTTGAGATAATCATTTTGTTCAACATAGTTGATTTCCAGATAGAAAATATATTTTTGAGGAGGGTAATCCCCCAAAACCCTCAGTGTAAGGGTTTCAAGTTATGCCTTGGGGGTATATAAGGTTCTTATAGAAGGCGTTGTCGTAGAAACTTCAAAACAGGCTCATTCGATTGGAAAATCAAAGGGCTAGTGCCCTTTTTAATAGTCGAAAGTGATTGGAGGGCAACTAACCCCCTCCCCCACAGCCATCATTTCCCCAAACACATCCAATCAAAATTTTGAGATAGCCATTACGTTTAGCGTAGTTGATTTCCAGACAGAAAATAGGTTTTTGAGGAAGACACTCCCCCACAACTCTCAAAGCAAGGGTTTTAAGTTATGTCTTGAGGGCATATAAGATTTCTATAGAAGGTGTTGTCATAGAAACTTCAGAAAAGGCTCATTCGATTGGAAATTCAAAGGTATAGGGCCCTTTTTAATAGTCGAAATTGATTGGAGGGCATCTAGCCAACCCCCCAAAGCCCATCATTCCCCCAAATACTTCCAATGAAAATTTTAAGATAGCCATTTTGTTCAGCGTAGTTGATCTCCAGATAGAAAATATGTTTTTGAGGAGGATACTCCCCCACAAACCTCAAGGTAAGGGTTTTAAGTTTTGCCCTGGGGGTTAAATAAGGTTTTTATAGAAGGTGTTGTCATAGAAACTTCAAAAAAGGTTCATTCGATTAAAAATTCAAACGGCTAGTGCCCATTTTAATAGTCGAATTGGATTAGAGGGCAACTAGCAACCACCACCACCCCACGCCCATCATTCCCCCAAGCACATCCAATTAAAATTCTGAGATAGCCATTTTATTAAACGTAGTTTTGAGTTCTGGAAATTAGGTCTTTGAGAATGAAAACTCCCCCACAGCCATCAGGGCAAGGGTTGTAAGTTATGCCCTGGGTGCATATAAGGTTTTGCATAAACAATGTTGTCGTAGAAACTTCAGAAAGGGCTCATTCGATTAGAAATTTAAATGGCTAGTCCCCTTTTTTATAGTCGAAAGTGATTCTAAGGCAACTGAAACCCCTTCCACGCTCACCATTTCCCAAAACACATCCAAACAAAATTTCTGTATAGCCATTTTGTTCAACGTAGTTGAAAGTTCTGGAAATTATATGTTTGAGCAGGACACTCTCCCCACAGTCTTCACAGGCAAGGGTTATAAGTGATGCCCTGGGGGCATATATGGTTCTTATGGGAGGAATGTTCGTATAAACTTCAGAGAGGGCTCATTCGATTGGAAATTGAAAGTTCTAGTTACCCTTTTTAAGCGTCGAAAGATATTGGAAGGTAACCAGCTACCCCCCCCCCCCCCAAATACCTTTTTCCCAAATGCATCCAATAAAAATTTTAAGATAGTTATTTTGTTAAAAATAGTTCAAAGATCATATAGCAAAAATTCCGGTGTTGACACAACCAACAGGGCCCAGGGGCAGGCGTTGTAAGCTATTCCCTGGGGGCATGTATTGGTCTTATGGAGGGAATGCTCTTATTAACTTCAAAGAGCGATCATTTGATTGGAAACTGAAAGTTCTAGTTCACTTTTTAGGAGTCAAAAGAAATTGGAGGACACCTAGGCCCCCCCCGCCCGCCACGCCCTTTATTCCTCAAACCCATCTGATAAGAGCTTTGAGATAGCTTTTTTTTAAAATAGTTCAAAGACCATATAACGATAACTCACGGGTCAACACAGCCCCCCAGGGCCTGAGGGCAGGTGTAGTAAGTTATGCCCTTGGGGAATGTATGGTCCTTATTGAAGAGATGCTCGTAAGAAATTCAGATATGGCTCATTTGATTGGAAATCTAAAGTTCTAGTTAAGTTTTTTCGAGTCAAAAGAGACTGGAGGGCAACTCGCTCCCCCACGCCTATTTTTCCCCAAATGCATCCAATAAACATATTGAGGTTGGCATTAAGTTAAAAATTTCTCGAAGGTCGAATAACAAAAACTCAGGTGTCATCACAACCCCCCAGGACCCGGGGGACAGGCGTTGTAAGTTATTCCCTGGGGCATATATTGTTCGTATGAGAGGGATGCTCGTATAAAATTCAGAGAGGACTCATTTGATTGGATATTGACAGTTCGAGCTCACTTTTTAATAGTCAAAAGAGATCCAAGGGCAGCTATCCCCAAACCCATCTGATGAAAATTTTGAGATAGACATCTTGTTAAAAATAGTTCAAAGGTCGAATAAGAAAAAATCCGGTGTCAATAGAATCCCCCAGGGCACAAGGGAAGGCGTTCCAAGTTATGCCCTAAGGGCATGTATGGTTTTTATGAAAGGGATGCTCGAATAAACTTCATAGAGGGTTCATTTGGCTGGAAATTGAAAGTTCTAGTTTACTTTTTAAGAGTCAAGAGAGTTAAACTAGCCCCCCTCTCCACACTCTTTTTTCCCAAAACTCTTCCCCTACAAAGTTTGAGATAGCCATTGTTTTGGAAATTGTTCAAAAATTAGATAACAAAAACACCCCCCAGAGCCCAGGGGATAGGCGTTGTAAGTGTTGTCCTGGTGGCGTTTATGGTTCTTATGAAAGTGATGCTCGTATAAACTTCAAAGGGGGATGATTTTATTGGAAATTGAAAGTTCTAGTTTAATTTTTAAGAGTCAAACGATATCAAAGGGCAACTAACCCCCCCCCCCCCACACACACACCCTTTTTTCCCAAAGCTAATCTGAAAAAAATTTTATAATTGCCATTTCATTAAGAATAGTTCAAAGGTCAGATAAGAAAAAATTCCTATGTCAAAGGAACCCGCCAGAGCTCGGAGACAGGCGTTATGAATAATGTTCTAGGGGCATATATACTTTTTATGGACGGGGTGCTCATGTATACTTTGGAGAGGGCTTGTTTGATTTGTAATTGAAAGTACTTGTTCACTTTTTAAGAGTCAAATGAGATCCGAGGGCAACTAGCCCCCCCCCTTACTCCACGCCCTAAATGCATCAGATAAAAATTTTGAGATAGAAATTTTGTTTAAAATAGTTCAAAGTTCTGATAAAAAAATCTCTGGTGTCGACACAGCCCCCAGGGCCCGGGGGTAGGCAGTAGTGATAGGTCAATCTAAGAGACGGGGTAATAGGACATTACTGTGTCAATCTAAGAGACGGGGGTAATAGGACATTACTGTGTCAATCTAAGAGACGGGGGTAATAGGACATTACTGTGTTAATCTAAGAGACGGGAGTAATAGGACATTACTGTGTCAATTAAAGAGAGAGGGGTGATAGGACATTACTGTGTCAATTAAAGAGAGAGGACTGATACGACATTACTGTGTCAATCTAAGGTAGCAGATAGATAGGACATTACTGTATGAATTAAAGAGACAAGACAGGTATATGGATGTTTTATGTTTATGGACTTTTATTGTTGTATGTGTGTTATATTAGATGTTTTATTGTATGGGAGTCTGATTGTTATTACAGAAATGGTTTTTGATATATGGTTGAATATGTGTGTTAATTTATGATTGATTATACGTATTGTTATATGGTTGGTGTTTTATTTAATGTTCTTTTGTATGGATGTTTTATTGTATGGATATATGGTTTTTAATAGTTTTTCAGGCTGTTAGAAAAATGTTTAGTGTTAGATGATGATTTTCTGGAGTTATCTCTTCAACGGAAAATATTTTCTCTAGGAATACTTAACAGTATAATAGGAACTGATTTCCCATCTTTGGAGTATTGTATGAAGCTTATGCGTTGTGAATCAAATGCATTTACTCAATTTATTGATATATTAATTGAAACAAAACAAAATGATATTGGGATTCTGCTTTTAGCTACTACCTAGAAATTCATTCTTTAAAATAATATAAAATAATTTTTTTGTGACGATACTCGATTACTTCTCCTCCACCTCCCCCTCCTAGAAGACAATGTCTTTTTTATTGATTTTGAGTCAGTTTCTTTTTTGCAGTGAGACGGACAACATCGAAAAAAAAATGTATAATACATGTTCATTATGTTTATATACATTGGGCAGCTGGACTTCATGTGAGAAATGTACTACAGTTGATGACTATAATGAAAAGTGTAGATTATGCAATCCGTGTAAACTGCATAAAGGATATGCTGTACAAATTAAGGACTGTAATACCTGTCTTGAAGAAACTTGTGACTCTCATCCTAATGGATATCTTATCTCCAATTGTCATTATGATAAGTGTGACCAGTGGGAAAATACTTACCCTGGTATGTTTGGAAAAACCCTAAACGTAACCTCAGTTTATTTCTAAGGGATTGATATCGTCGTGGATTTAAATTGTATTGGGAAGAAGAATTTGGAGCACGTTTCAATTGTAAAAACATGAAGAGAGTATACTTCCTGCGTCATCGTTGTTAGGACAATGCAAGTAATGATTATAAACCTAGCGATTTTTATTTGGCTGTGACAGAAAGTGATTCTTCAGATGAGAATATTGTGTGCGACATTACTTCAAATAATCAGATAGAAACAGGTGAATTTTTCAATATGAATTGTAATAGTATCATTGACTTCACAAGAAGATTTAATAAAAATGAAGTTACAATATATTGTGGAAAATGGGACCCTGACTTTGCACAACAGGATCAGTACAAGTTAAATCCCAATAATCTGCCACCACTAATCTTTGTTGACGACGATGACTATGATAATGACAATCTAAATGACTATGAAGAAGAAGAAATCTAAACAATGAAGACAAAAGACTTTTTATAGTGCATATATATTTTATTAATAAACAAATTCACATAAATTTTTAAAATACTTTATTCTTAGGGCAATGAACAAAACTATACAGGTCTGAGAGGGTATTTTCTACTAGAAAGTAATTTAAACGTGAACTGTACTTAAATGTTGAGAAATTCACTGAAAGCATAGTCACAACATCGAAAAATGAAATAAAGTAATGAATGAAAACCACAGCTCTAGGTTGATAAATCTTGTACAAGCATCCGATTTTGAATAATTGTTTCCCCTCTTCCTTCAAGGTAGTTTTTGATGTGTGGTGTGTAGAATGCATATGGTAGACCAAGACGATCAAAAAACTCTATATTCTTCGCTGTTTGAAAGATGCATAGCCAATGACCCGTCTGCAGAGTCGATTGACTACTATTAACAATGATAATGGTTTTGTTAACAGTATGAATATAATCAAGGAAATCTGAGGGTATACAGTAGGATTTGTATTTGGACATAAGATGATCCATGTTAAATACATCGATTATTTGATTGGTGTTCATGATGCCAATTCAAATAGAACACTACTGTCGGTGGTAATTCCCCAATAGGTTTCAAATTGATTGAGTGAGATTAATCTTACACTCTCTGTCAACGGTTTGTCAAAGGAACACTCTAAATGCACAGTAGCCGTTCGGACAATACTCATATCTTGAGTACCGGACGAATCCAATACAATGATACCATGACTTTTTGCGAATATTGAATCGGTAATACCATTTTCTTATAGTTGAGAAACTCGATCTAGGGAATGCATTCTCAATTCATATAGGTTCCTATAGGATTTATTAAAGAACAAATTGTAGAGAGGAATTCCATTTACTTTACATACAAGAAAGGAAAGTCCAAATAATTCAAATTCATGTGGTGAACTTGACCACGATCCTATGGCACTGATACTTTTTACAAATTCCAAAGCAAGTTTTGAAGAAATTTCACCATTGATAAATGTAGCGTCGCCGAGGGTACTTGAATCAGTTGTAATATGACGTTGATTGGCGATTGTGTGAGGAACGAGTAGTTTAATATTATTTTCATAGGCTCATAGTTTTTCAAGTGCAAAAGCAACAGAGCTTATAACATGTTCTTTTCGTACATGAAGTATTACCGAGGTGAGATTGACATTTGCACCGAGTGATGAATCAAGTGTTTTTCTCAAAATGAAATTGGACGATACAAGTAGAAACTTTAAATCAAGTTTCACATTGGGGCCATCCATTGGGATATATTAAACATTTCATGATTGAGTCTACCAACTAAATGATACTCCTTGATCACTGCCCAAGTGAGTTCACCGTCAGTATCAACATTTGATCTATAGTCAAAGCCCATTAGCAGACCTCTCAATTTCTCATAGTCCATTGGCGTCATCAACATAAATTGTATGTAACTCGCATAGTTTGATAGATTGTTGCTAGTGCTCACCAATTTTCCATTTATGTAGACACATATTTGTTTAAATAAAGTGTGTAGTATACCATTTTCATAGGACAGTCCATCGACGTTGGAGGGAGGTAGACTGTCAGACTTTTTCCACACCACAACTTTTAAATCAATAAATGTCGATGATAAATCTATGAAGTAGTCCTCATGGGAATAAATGTAAAAATGTAGGCTTCCAGAGAGGGGTTGTTGTGGATCGAATTGTTCATAGTACCTGTGTTTACACTGACATCCACACTTTCTGCATTGAAAATATTTAGAGATGTGGTGACAGTGGGATGGGATTCCTTGTTGGATAGATATGCCATCTAGGAAAAAAATCTCTTTTCGATATGACAATCTTTCTTCTTGGTTTCGTTTTCTTATTCTTCCTTTTCTTTGACAAGAGTGATGATGTCTTTCACTTCTGACCTAAGTAGAGCCTGATTAGTGATGAGATGTTTCTCCTCCTTTTAAAACCTTTTCCACTTTGTTGTGATTTCAATTGCTCACCAAGTGATCGTGCGCTGGACCTGAGATTTTGTGAAACACTTTCTTTAAAATTTTTACCATCCCCCCCATTCGTGTAGTGTAGAGGATGCAAAATCTGCAGCAACCGGTGCAATATATTTTTAGCCAGCGGTATTGCAGAGTGAAACAGCTTAGAAAACCAACTGTCAAGACCGTAGCCCGACATTGACGAAGGGCCTTTATAAAAGTCCATTCCATGACCCAATTGTCGTGGTTGGAGAGCAGTAACATAGCAATCAATATCAGCACATACAAATATATTTTTTTCTATTAGCCATTTTGTTGTTGCCGAATGGGTCGAAAATGATATTTAATCACGGCCAAACCTTTTGTTATTGCTAGAGGATCACCTAATTCACTTCTTAGTGTTATCTGAAAGAGTTCCAAATACGAAGTGTTTACAGGAACATAATGAAGATGCTTTATATTATAGTGATGAACATGTTCATGGGTTGTTTTTCGTTCAAGAACACGTAGGAGGGGGACATTTGAATTAAAAACTCTCTATGTTTCCACAAAGGACGCATAAAGAAATATACAAGAGTCCGAGGCAAGATCAGGTGGATAATCAGCAAAAATAACACGATCCATCCCGCAAACAGTTTCTGCGTCTTGCCCATTAATTATGTTTTCCTTAAATCCAATACAATCTCTCGGATTATCATTGAGATGTTTCATTCTAGTGTCAATGGGAGAGGTGATGTAAATCATGCCGTGCTCCATTGAATAATTAAAATGGAAGATACCATTCCTACGATATGAGATTTTTCTATTTATTGTATGACACAAATCCGTCATAGTACCAAATTTTTTATATTTCAGTGTGACATGGGGATATTCACTAGATTTAAGTGCTTCAACCCATTCACACTCGAAAAAGAGTGAACAATCTAATGGTATAACTTTTATCTCATACACACGATCCTTTCTCAGAATATCATATGTATTATTGAGAATGCAGTCGACAAGAGCAACTTCATACTTTCCATCATCGAATTTGATGGTGGGGGAGAGTTTCGTCCCAAAATCACTTGTTTTATTCAAATCATTGTAGATAGGGTTGGAGACATTGGACATAAACTTTACATAAAAATCATTGGGCATTGTCAATATCTTCAACACAGATCCACGAATCAAATTCAGAGTTGTATCCAAGCCAACGAACAAGCAACTGTTTCATCCCCCTGTGAGTTCGAGTCTTTAATATCTTTTCAATATGATAGATTCCAGTGTTTTTAATTTTTTGTAATTCATAATCATAAAAGCCGCCAAGAATCTCATAATCTTTCATGTCACGTAGATGATACGTTATGGGTGTAATTTCCAAGAGTTTGGAGACTTTAAAAAGTTCAGTGGACCATAAGTAATTGCCCTTTTCAAAAACATTAGTAGTTCGATTGATTCGAACAGTATAATCAATATGGAATTTATTCTTGTTCTTCTCATTACCAACCCCACCACCATTGGAATATTGTTTAAGATAAGTGTCAAGTGTATTGACACCATGATGGACTTCTGTTGGAGTCGAGTTGGACAGGGATTGATGTGGACGTTGATTATAAATAAAAATGATTTTATCCAAATCATGAATAAAAGCAGCAGTATTTTTCAAAGTGCAATATCTAGGAATTAAAAGTCGAATAGTTCTTATCAGCCGTTCGGCCAATGCATCCTTTATTGGACTATGACTATGATAGAGGATTGTATTATATTTCAGTGGAACCTTCTTTACATGGGGATTGACAAATTCACTACCCCGATCCGTTTGAATCTTCTTATAGCAATCCTGTTCAAGGATAATTTCAAGAGCTTTAGCAACTTAATCGCCGCTCTTTGACCGCAGTGGAACGGCATATGCATAGCGACTAAAAACACTGATTGCAAGTAGAATGTACTTGTATGTGTAGCGATGAAAGGATTTGTGGCTATAAAGAAATTATTAGCTATAAAAGAAAGGACTGGGCTTAATTGTGGTCATAAATATCGACCGCGTCAAATCTAATATCGTACTTTAAAACTGCGAACTTACACCTTATAAGTTCTCCGATAGCGCCGCTTAGAGCGCTAAAGATTGTGCCATCGAGCCCTGCGCCACAACAATGGGGAGTGAAGTAAATTTATAACCGCGCCACCCTCAATTATTGAGAGAAAATAAAATGTGTAGCCATATAAATGTGACCTCTTTTCCTCGAGCTATCTGGAGATCAGATTCCCAGGGAACGTATCTTGGAGACATGCGAACTAATCACCTGTTATTAGACTAGATGCAGACATATAAAATGAAATAAACACAGGTAAAAAGCAATAGATTTATTGAGTCTTACATATTTAGGTGAACAGCAGTGAGTCACTTCAAATGACACAACGGTGACTGAGATGCAACAATCAAGGAATTGCAAAGCTTGAACGTCGAAATAATTCTGTCTAAATGATCCTGAGTCTGATTTACGAATACCCTCATAAAGCACTTTTACCCCACTATCAAACGTAGTTTTTTTTTTCCTGCGCTCTAAGAACTGGCTCACAATTGGCTCAAGTGGCCCAAGGATGCGAACCCTTCGTCCAATAAATTGTTTTAAATATTTCTGATGATTCAAACGTTCACACGGTTCTTTTCATTTAAACTTCCTTAGAAATATTGTGCGTAGCATCTTTTTTTATTGCCCACTGTCTTAGCGAAATCCAAAGCTTGGATAGCGCCGTTCTTTGTCTGTGGCTAACTGCAGTTTTTTCTCTTTGCTGATTAAGGACTTTTCATTTTTGAAACTAGATTTAAATTAATTATAGGAAGTCGGAATTATCTTTAGAAAGAAGGAACTTTATTTTTGTATGTTACATATATTGCATTTTGCTCAAGGTACATATTACCCGTCCCATTAATTAATGACGTCCCGTCATTATGACTTGCTTGCCATTGGGCTTTTAAATTGTTCGCAATTTATTAACTATTTCTTCTACATAATTATTTTATATTTATGTTATGGGTTAATCAGGAGTGCTAAAAATTTTCTCTATTACTTTTCTTATTTTATTCTACATCCCTATCTAAAATTCGTCTACCGGACTAAGATTATTCATGGCTCTAGGCTAGCTACTTTACTAAATATTTTTTTTTTACATCTAACACTGATTATTTTTACATTCCAACAAGGTTGGGGCTATTATACCTTTACATTAGATTTTTTTGAATTCACTTTTTTACAAGGCTTTTTTTTATTTTGCTGTCTATAGGGCACACTGCTTTCTATCTACGCTACATTAAATGAATAGCTCGACAACGCTGCATATAACTCTATATGGACATCTAGCGCTACATACAAAACGATTTAAAACACACAACATAGGGTTTACCATGTTCACTGGTAACATTAGAACACTTTCACTGGGGATGTTTGCTACGCAACGTTAATGATAGGATATTGGGATTTTTGAGTTATCAAAGTTATTAAGAAGTAATATATGTAATTTCGCACCTATTTCATCACCATTCGAGTCTCTTTAGCTTACTCAATCCTTCTGTTGTAAATTATTTTCCTTCACTCTTTTCGTCTTGGCAAAATTTTTGAAGCACTTACGTTATGGTTTCTTCATGGGATAGTTCAAGCACGATTGTGTTCTCACGACAAGCTTTCTCTAATTGTCAACTGGGAAATGATGCTTCCAACTACAGGTGTAGGAACATGCTATCAGAGTTCATTCTCACCTGCTTTTTGACAGTTCACAGGGTGCCTTATCATTAAGAGGCTGAACACTGGGAGGGCGTCTATTTTCTTTTCGACATATAATTTTGGGAATAGAGTAAGGCAAAAAGATGATGTATTCTTGCACAAAATTATTCATTTGTGTCTTTTATAAAATTTTTCAGCTTAAGGATTGTGTGTTTTAGACTTTGCAGTGATTCTTTGTTTCATCATGGGGAAATTGAAGTTTGGATTTGGAACAGGTCGACATCAAACTATACTAACTCCTTCAACATATTGTCTTTAACTTGTGGGAGTGGCATATTGTCACGGAGGGGTTGGTCACTGGGGTTAATCTGGGTTTCCAGGTCCATTATTCAGAAACTATCTCGTCACATTTATGGGATAACAGAGATATGACTTTCGACACGGAGGGGATAGGATGGATTCCGAGAGATGGTCGAAAGGGATTCGACGCGTAAGTCTGTGCCACATAAATAGTTTTGGGGTCATCAAATGTCATAACTATACGGTCATATGGTATTTGGGTTCGTAATGATTATCAAAGGCGATAATTATGTACTTATATCTTGTACTGATTGATGGAGTTCTCAGAATTTATGTGATTATATAGTTCGATAATGCACTGGATACTGAGATTCAAATATAATGTTATCTGATACGTAATATGGTTCATGGTCGAGGAAACAACGATCAAAAGGTAACTATAATTTTCGCGGACGTAGCTGGGATGGAAATTGGTTGGAGTCTATGGTGAGTACTCTTCGTTGGTTGAGGTATGATGAAAATAGATGCTACTAGGTTGTATCTGCACTGGGCAACTCATTGTAATGCTCGATGTCCAATATGTCAATCCACTTCCTGTAATAAAAATAACGAGGTAGAATCACACGTTCTTTAAAGTAAATACTCATAGTACAGATAAGTCACATAGTAAAAATAAGTCACGTATCGATTGGGTACATGATTTTTACGCTACGAGACAGAGTTAAATAATTACACTAATATTATTACACAAAATGAAATTTTTATCAAGTTGGTGGAAATATATGTGTAAAGTTCCCATTGGGAAATTCAATACATAGAAGTTTCTTCTAAGTTGTTATAGCCTAACGACGATATAAAAGATTAATTCTTTAACTTTAAGTGTGGTCTCTTATTATGCTTTCTAATATACACTACTACGTACACTTTATTTTAACTTCTTTCAACACTTAGCTAATTTTACATTAGATTTAAAATAATCATTTAAACAGGGTTTATGCTACATGATTAATTTTGAGGTCTAATTTTACAACATATTTCATGCCTACATTGTTCACGCACGTCCTTGCTGTTTAAGAAACGCATTTTGCAGCGTCATAACCACACGGTTTTACGCAAACGACACTACAATGAGGGAACAAGACATAGCGAGGACGAGTGGAGACCTCCATACCCACTCGTTTTCTAACGTCTTCCCTTTTTCTTGGCTTAGACGTTCTCATGGGGTTTCGGTTTTAACCTCTGCATTTCAGCCGTTTCCCCCGTGTTCTTCTCTTGGTTTTCGCCTTCTTAGTCTCAGGATTCTTCCGTAATTAAAATTCAATAGGGTTCTTATGGTCAGGGAAGTCGCGAATACGAAACAAACGGCCAATAGTATGTTCCACAGAAATTGGTTGAGAACAATCCGTATCTATTATCCACATACGCTAATCTCTGGTCTTCATTTGTAAATAGGGGAATCTGGGAATCTAATGCTTCGCTTGTTTTTGTAAGTCTTATTGTCCCTTTATTGTTTTCTATTTTGGACAATATCGAGGTTTTCATTTCCTCGTATTCTATATGGGGAATAGTGTACGACAGGTTAATTGCCTTGAAGTTGGTTATTTTGGGACTTATTATTTTTCTGCTCGTGGTAATTAACGGCGTTCGAACAGTTGACTCTTTGGTTACGAATCGACACCCTTGTTTTATGGTTATCGTACCCCCATTCTGTAACAGTAATTCTTTTTTGTAACTTGGGTCTAATCTTTCTGTATTATTATAACAAGACAAAGTTCCAACAGTTTCTCTTGGAACAGAGATGATGATAACATTCATAAATATGAACAGGATCCACGGGAACGGAATTCATGATCCTTATGATCCTTGCCACATCCACGAACATGATCAGCTCATAATTAGACGCTTCAGTACTGGTAGTTTTTTTTTTTTACATCAATCTTTGTTAGGACATGGGTCGATGATCATAGAAAATCCGAGGGGACCGCCAAAACCCAACAAATTAAAAGCTGCATGGGCTTTGAGTTCCTCCCCAGGCTTCCCACAAAACGTGGTCCAGCGCCAGTTGTCGTCCTCAGTCGACCACGAGCTTCCTACCTTTGGTTATTTTCTGTTCCGACCTTTCTCTCTGATCACCAACGTTTTGACATCACTCGTATTATTATTATTTTTTTTTCATTAATATTGACTTGGTTAACTTTACTTGCGCACTGTTAAATTTATTATGGTGGATCACAAGTTGATTTTCATAAGGGATTTGAAATTTGTCTTTACATTAATTAGGGATATTTCCATCTGTCAGGTTCTTTAACCATTCTGCCTGACTGTGTCATCATTTTTTCCTCTGTTTCTGGTAGTTTTTCTTTTTCGGTGTTTCTATCGAAATAAAGTAGAAATTTTATTATTGTTTTTCAAACATTATTGACCTTTTAAACTCGTTTGTTTCGCGTGTTAAGCTGCTTAGTTCGATATTGATTTTCCTATTTCTTTAACTACTATATGGTCTGATTCGCCGTCCGACTCTTCGGAACTAGTTTCCGACGAATCCGGATTAGAACTGTTAGAGGTGGCACTTTTTGAGGTATCACCTCCCCTTGCTTCGTAAATTTCTACTCCTTTGGAGGTAGAAGGTTTATTCCCTAAATTCTTGCTTTGATTTTTCAACTCGGGAGATTTGAAAGATTCTTGAGAGCTTTGAGAGGAGTCAAGAGTTTTTGCGGGGTTCCTCCACAGTTTGAATGCCATGTCCTCAGGGGGATGGGGCATTTTTTGCACTAGGGTTTCCCTCCATGAAGTCCACTGTTTAGGGTTGACCTTGCACACAGTTATATCATGATATTGTCCTTGCTGGTCATCCTTGGGAGTTTTATTCTCGGGCAATGTTCTGTGACTCGTTTTTATGAGGAAATTTATTAAATCCATAGCTTCTCACAGATTTGTTTTGGTTAAATATTTGGGAGTTTTCTTTACAGTAACGCTGCTAGTTTCTACAGCTCAGTTTAAATCTACCTGCAATGACAGGGGCCTTTCTATAGGTGTTGCAGGGGAAACCATATCGTCTGGAAATCTTTTGGGGGACAAGGGGTCGAAATTCTATCGGGGAAAAATTGGGTTTTTGGAGATATTGTTTATTCCATTTCTCCCGCGCTCTCTGATGATGAACTTTTTCAACTTTTTGGCGTTTCTACTCTTACTGGTATTAGGGATTTTTTTTTGGAATAACTAGATTTTCAATAGATAAAAGTTCTTCAAAATTTTTCTCGTCGCTCTCATTCTCGAAATAGCCTTGCTTCAAATTAAAGGGTTTTAACTCTACCAATCTTGATTTAGGGGGTTCATTTTCTGCATCTGACGAATCTGTAGAGGAGGGACGTGATACCTATCTCTCTGGAAATTTGGCTCTTTTTATTCGGCTAACATGCGCCTTGTAAGTTCTTCCACTATCGGGGTTTTCCATTTTAAAAGTATAATCGTTATCGTACTTTTTGACTATTCTGTACGGTCCAGAATATATGTTGGACGATTATACTTTTAAAATGGAAAACCCCGATAGTGGAAGAACTTACAAGGCGCATTGTAGCCGAATAAAAAGAGCCAAATTTCCAGAGAGATGGGTATCACATCCCTCCTCTACTGATTCGTCAGATGCAAAAAGTGAGCCCCCTAGATCAAGATTGAAAGAGCTAAGACACTTGAATCTCAAGCAAGACTATTTTGAGAATGACAGTGATGAGGAAAACTTAGAAGAATTTTTATCTATGAAAAATCTAGGTATTCTAAAGAAAAAATCCCTAATACCAGTAAGAATAAAAACGCCAAAAGGCTCAAAAATTTCATCATCAGATAGCGTGGGAGAATTGGATTACACAGTATCTCCAAAAACCCAATTTTTTTCCGATAGAATTTCGACCCCTTGTCCCCCCAAAAGATTTCCAGACGATATGGTTTCCCCTGCAACACCAATAGAAAGGCCCCTTTCATTGCAGGAAGAATTAAACTGAGCTGTAGAAACTCCCGGTATTACTGTAAAGAAGACTCCCAAAGATTTAACTAAAACAAATCTGTGAAAAGCTATGGATTTAATAAATTTCCCCATAAAAACGAGTCACAGAGCATTGCCCGAGAATAAAACACCTAATGATGACCAGCAAGGCCAATATCATGATATAACTGTGTGCAAGGTCAACCCTAAACAGTGGACTTCATGGAGGAAACCCTAGTGCAAAAATGCCCCATCCCCTGAGGACATGGCATTCCAACTGTGGAGGAACCCTGCAAAAACTCTTGATTCCTCTCAAAGCTGTCAAGAATCTTTCAAATCTCCCGAGTTGAATACTCAAAGCGAAGATTTAGAGAATAAACCTTCTACTTCCAGAGGAGTAGAAATTTACGAAGGAAGGGCAGATGATACCTCAAAAAGTGCCACCTCTAAAAGTTCTAATCCGGATTCATGGGAAACCAGTTCCGAAGAGACTGACAGCAAATCAGACCATATAGTAATTACAGAAATAGGGAAATCAAGACCGACTTAAGCAGCCACACACGCGAAACAAACAAAATTAAAAGCGGAAGAATTTTAGAAAAAAAGGAGCAAGAAGTTCGACCTCTTTACGAACGAAAAACCAAAAAATAAAAAACCGAGTGAAACCGAAAAGAAATTGGCAACACAATCTAGCAGAACAGGCAATCAATCCGACAAATATAAAATTTTCTGAGTATCGAAAAGAAAAACTACAAAGACCTCATGAAAATCAACTTGTGATCCACTATAATAAATTTAACAATGTGCAAGTAAAGTTAACCAAGAGAGTTGGTCATTCGCAAAATAATTAATAAGCGCCGAACACATTTCGTCCTTTTTTTGCTTTCTTTTTATATTTTATAAAGACAAGGGACAATAGTTAACCTTATTTTTTTTTACTGTGTCTTTGTCTTTGTTTTTCTTACATTTATGTTTGCTCTTAGCATTGATAGCGTTAACTTCATTTTCTTCTGCTTCCGACGGAATATTTTCTGGGTATCTACTCGAAAAGCCACAAGCTGCATTTTGTTTACCTTTTAAATCTTCAAATTCGTAATCTAGATCTTGGATTTTCATAATCCATCTAGCTATAATGCCCATGGGGTTTTTAAATGTGCGCAGGTACTGCAACCTTTTATGGTCTGATCATAGTATAAATTTTCTACAAATTAAATAGTGTTTAAATTTGTCCAAGAGGTGTATTATAGATAATAATTCTAAGTTTGTGGTGGAACAACTACTTTATCCTTTTGATAACGTTCTAATCGAAAAGTATATAACTTTTTCTATTTTTTTTTTATTAGATGATCCTTGTAAAGGATCAGGGTTTCTCATAGGAATTATTTGCGAAAGTATAGCCCCAATGCCGTTTGAACTAGCATCGGTCGTGACCACAAATTCTCTGTTTTCGAAATCAGGGAGTCCTAATATTGGTTCAGAAGTGAGTGCCTTTTTAACACGGTCTTGGGAATTTAGAGCTTCCCAGGATCAGGTAACATTATAGGAGCTCCCTTTAGTTAATTAAATGAAAGTTTTTTTAGTCTGAGTATAATTACGCATCATTTTTATAAGGTATTACACAAGGCCTAGTATTATTCTAAATTCTTTTATGGTTCTAAGGGGTTTGAGGTTTTCAACACATTTTATTTTATCAGGGTCTGGGAATATTTCTCCTTGTGTCAATGCTACTCCTAAAAATTTAATTTTAGGTTGAAATAAATTTACTTTCTCAGGCCGACATTTCAAATTGCCCTGTCTGAACTTCTCGAAGACCTTAGCTAATGTTGTTAAGTGTTGTTCAGTGTTTTCTCCCACGCATATGACATCATCAACAAAATGAATTATATTCTTTAATCCTCTTAACAGGTGTAATAGGGGTCTACATAGCGCGCTTGAACTTTTTTCAAGTCCAAAAGGTACCCTTAAGTATTTATATGAACCACATTCAGATGATCAAAATGCAGTTTTATGGACATCTTTTTCGGCTATTTTCACTTGGTGGTAGCCTTGGGTAAGTTCCAAGGAAGTAAAAATTTTGTTTTTGCTTGAAATAGAGTCAAGAATTTCATCTATTCTTGGTGAAGGAAATTTATCACTAAGTACTTGTTTTTTGAGGACTCTATAGTCTACTACAAGTCTAAGGTCACCATTCTTCTTTGGTACTAAGATCACTGGTGCACTATACGGACTTATACTTGGGCGTATAATTTAATTTTTTTCTAATTCATGGATTTTATTTTTTTAACCATTCTTTGTGCTTATACGGCACGCGATATGGCTGTTTTGCTACGGGATTGCCAGTCGTTAAAATTGAGTGTTCATAAAAGTGTATAAGTCCGATATCATCTTCAGATGCGGAAAATAGATCCTTAAAATTCCATAATAATTCACATAATTTTTTCTTAAGTTCCATGTCCGTAATATGATCCATATTAAATTTGTCTAAAAATTGCGATTTATTTAGACAGTACCTGTTATTTGAGGTTTTAATGCCATTAACTAAGTTTGTTTTAGAATTTTCCCATGTATTTAAATCATTATCCGATAAAACCTGGATTTGAACTAAACACGTCCCCTTTTGTATCGTAATTGTATCATCTTCGTGGTTATTAGTTACCGAAATAAAACCTTCTCCTTTGTCATAAGATATAATCTGTTCCTTGCATAGCAGGTTTTTGGGAATTTCAGATGGGGTCACAAACCATATCTCGGATTTGCTAACCACTGGCTCAATCATCTGTGATATTTGAATTTGTTGCATCGTTTTGGGAGGGACTTTTGTTTTCCTTATAGCGAATCCGTAATATTTCTCTTTATTTTCATTGTTTATTAGATTCATACTGGTGCTATGCTGCGCCATTGCGGCATCTTATGGCGTCACGTTGGGTTTTACTATGTTTTTCCATAATTCCACTATTTTCTTGATTTGGTTTGACCTGTACTGTCGCATATCTCCTATTTTTATTTTTGCGGATTCAATACTTTTATTATTTAAATTTACTTCATCTCTGCAATGTCTTTCAGAATAATTGGACAAATTTCCAATTATTCCTTTTCCTCCTTGCGAGACATGAGGTTCAAAAGATTGCGACATTATACCGTCAGAAATTTTGTTTACTGTTACGTTGTCTTTGTAACCTCTGTTACGATTTCTTTAAGGTAGAAATTTCTTCCCCTACCTTAGCCGGGTAGACGAACCTCTCGTTTGCTACGTCTAATTTTACTCTATTAGACCTTAAAAAATTTGCGCCTATAATTGCCTCATACGGAGAGTTATCGCATATTATAAAATTTGTTGGAAAGATCCTATTGTCCCTTTTTACGTTTAGGCAAACTGAACCTCTTGCATCCAATTTATGCCCAGTTACGCTAGTTCGATTGGAATTTTTAGGGTTCCTCTGTTGCCTACTATGTAGAGGCAACATATTAAATACGCATGAGCTTATGATATTACCTGTGGCTCCACTGTCAACTAAGGCTTTAAAGTAAACATTTGCTACACAAAAATCCTTAAATATGGGTAACTTGGTAATGCTATCACTACAGGATGGCACTACTATTGTTTTGGACCTATTAAATATTCTGCGCACCCTCTGGGTCCAATTTATATTTCTGAGGGGCCTGAAACGTTTCCCTGAGGATTTATTTCATGCCTCGGTGCCTGTAATAGATATTCAGACATATGAGATTCCGTAGGCATATCTAACTGATTTACGTCTGTCTGCTTTTGCCATGTATTATTATGGTAACGTGGATGTCCTGTGCCAGTGCCGCTTGCTGGCGCTGACTGCCAATGCCGTTGGCTTAAAAAAATTTCATTTCCAATCGGCAAATTTTCGTGATTTCTATATAAAATTCTCGCATTATATTGGCTTTGGCGAGTATTTGGGTTTTCAAATCGGTAATTAATTTGTCTATTGGGAGGAGGGGTATAAAAATTTTGTTGGTACGCGTTGTAAGGTACTGATTGGCGCAATCTTCCCTGGTTATAGCCTAGTGCACCACCAGTGCTAAAATTTGTTCTTCCGAACAAATGGTTGCCATAATTTTGCCTACTGCCGACAGTAATTTTTGGTGTGCGGTTGGGGATATAACGGCACTCTCTCGCGATGTGCCCAGGTCGATTGCAATTATAGCATCTTATTATTGTATGGTTATTTTCATAACTGGATTGTTTGACAGGCTGAAAACGTACTGTTTTCTGCCTAGCGGGTTCTTGCGTTTTATTTCTTTGTGGCACTGGGGAGTTATCCCTTGAAAAGAAATTGGGAGACGCCTGATCGCTCTTGAAGTTTATGTTCGCATTCGAATCGCTTAGGCTATTTATTTTTGCTTTACTGTGAATTGTCACCATCGTGTCGACTTCGATCAATCGCTTTACCTCCTGAAGTTCGATATCCAACTTCTGAATATTTTTGGATATTACCACTCTATATAATTTTGGGGATAGCCTTTGCAAGAAGCTATTTAGTATGACTTTTTTATACAGTTGCCCTGAGCCTCTTCCTTATTTTGCCTCTACCGAAATACGTATCTTATCAAGATATTATCTTATATTTTGTGAATAGTCGAAACAACCATTCCGTGTTTTAATTTATTTATGGAACTGGTTTCGATAAATGTATCTTTAAATGCTTTTAACAATTTGTCCACCGTATTTATTGGCAAGTTGGCGTTATTGCCTATGGTATGTTCAATCTGTTTTAGAAAGGTTAAGGCCTGGTCTTTTAGTCTTAGTAGGAGCATGACGACTAACGCTTCTAGCTTTGTTTTTGTTAGTTGTATAAACTGGACCAATTGGATATTAAATTCGTCAATATCTGATTGACCATTGTATTCCGGGATAGACTTCGCTATTTCCATATTTTCTGCGACCAACTTCTGCACTATTAATAAATCCCTGAGGTCGTTCGACATTTTTTTTGCGTTTGAATCAACTCAAAATAAATTTATTTTTCCACTAAACCTATTATGGGGGAGGCTATTATCTCCTATGAGATATTTTAAAGGTTTCCTGTGGTAGCTTAGCGGTTATAGGCTTAATCAATTTACTTATATGTCTGTATCTCTCCAATAATTAAATTTAAATTACCAAGTTTTATAGCCTAGTTAGTTCGCAAGTTTTCCTCCAATTTCCGACCGCAACATTTGTAGCGATGAGAATTATTTTTGTGGCTATAAAGAAATTATTAGCTATAAAAGAAAGGACTGGGATTAATTGTGGTCATAAATATCGACCGCGTCAAATCTAATATCGTACTTTAAAACTGCGAACTTACACCTTATTAGTTCTCCGATAGCGCCGCTTAGAGCGCTAAAGATTGTGCCATCGAGCCCTGCGCCACAATAATGGGGATTGAAGTAAATTTATAACCGTGCCACCCTCAAATATTGAGAGAAAATAAAATGTGTAGCCATACAAATGTGACCTCTTTTCCTCGAGCTATCTGGAGATCAGATTCCCTGGGAACGTATCTTGGAGACATGCGAACTAATTACCTGTTATTAGACTAGATACAGACATATAAAATGAAATAAAAACAGGTAAAAAGCAATAGATTTATTGAGACTTACATATTTAGGTGAACAGCAGTGAGTCACTTCAAGTGACACAACGGTGACTGAGATACAACAATCAAAGAATTGCAAAGCTTGAACGTCGAAATAATTCTGTCTAAATGATCCTGACTCTGAATTACGAATACCCTCAAAAAGCACTTTTACCCCACTATCAAACGTAGTTTTTTTGTCCTGCGCTCTAAGAACTGGCTCCCAATTGCCTCAAGTGGCCCAAGGATGCAAACCCTTCGTCCAATAAATTGTTTTAAATATTTCTGATGATTCAAACGTTCACACGGTTCTTATCATTTAAACTTCCTTAGAAATATTGTGCGTAGTATCTTTTTTTATTGCCCACTGTCTTAGCGAAATCCAAAGCTTGGATAGCGCCGTTCTTTGTCTGAGGCTAACAACAGTTTTTTCTATTTGCTGATTAAGGACTTTTGATTTCTGAAACTAGATTTAACCTAATTATAGGAAGTCGGAATTATCTTTAGAAAGAATGAACTTTATTTTTGTATTTTAGATATATCGCATTTTGCTCACGGTACATATGGGTGATTGTGACGCTGTTGAATCTCATCCAGAGTCAAAAGATCTGCTTGTAGTTTTGTAATGGGAAAAAGGCTTTATTTTTTCGATAGTGATTACCACGATCTCTACGATTACGATGCAGATTGGAACTTGATTCATTTCGTTAGATACTCTGCCGACCGACTCTTTCCAAGTCCAGTGACTTGAGCAAGTGTTGTGGGCGAACTTAAACTTCCCACTTCACCAATATTTTCATAAGCATGTTTCAATGCTTCAACCATTTTGAACGTAAACACGTATTGAAGTGTCCACTGCCCATTTGCATACTGACAGGTGATGGTGAGGGGGATGCAGTGATATTAAGATTTCTTCACTTGAGCCCCTTCATCACTCTTGTCAAATCATTTCCACTTGACATGCTAGTATTTTCCAAAAATGAATTAAAAACATCTTTTGATATTTGACTAAATTCCTTTAATCGTTTTAAAATATTTTTATTGGCAATAAGGCTTTTGGGAAAGTTTGAAGAGTTTAAAAATGTGTGCAGATGACTGTCAAATGATACAAGTCTTTAACAATTCGTGACCAAATCTGATAATAAATCAAGTAGAATATAGGTCTTGCCATGGATTACAACTCGATTCCCATTAGCATAAATTTGAAAAAGTTCACTGTCATTGAGATATGTCAAGAGTCTTTTACACTGTTCACGATAGGAATGCGGCATTAGATCTGCAACACTTGTCATAACTTTAGACAAATCTTCTTCTTTTGGTAATATCGTTGTTGATGATGATGATGATGATTTTGGTGTCATCTCCTTATTGTGATCAGTGACATTTACTTTGAGTGGTCTCTCAGGATAGGGCTTTTGTTTGTTCACTTCGTGAAGTGTATTTTGAAACAGAATTAATTTTTCATCGTCGGCAATTGTCTCATTGCTAATGAATTTATTAAGATTTTCCTCGAACTGTTCCATCTGTGAAAGGGCGAGTTTAATTGGAGTAAATTTATAGGGTTTGGCCATTCTCTAGAGAAAACTGTTTACAAGTCCTGCAATAATTGGCAGTAAAAGTGTAAAGAAGTTACCGCCTGCTTGAAGAAGTCGTTACTTTTTAAAATCGTTTCCTTTATTTTTGCTTGCTGCTGATGCTAGGGAGCGTACAAGGGAACGATGTTGCTTTGTCTGTTGCTTAACACCTTCTGGCAGTTGAACATTGCCTTCAGTTAGATTTTAAAAAAGTTCAGATAAAGATAAATGAATTCTCTGTCAATCAATCAATCAATCAATCAATCAATCAATTTATTAATACTAAAAAAAACAATACAATTACAAACTTAAAATTTAAACACGCCCAAGAAGCTAAGCTTGTACAGGGCCAACAAAACAAATAAGACACTATTATAAACCACTAGAAAAAAAAAATTAGATAAGAGACATTTATGAAAATAGGATAAATAATAGGATAAAATAGGATAATTATTTGAAATATATTGAATGAAAAAAAAAGAAAAAAAAAAGACATAAATGTGGATAGAATGCAAAATATGATGAAAAAAGGGGGAAAATACTATACTGGAAATACCCAGCGAGAAAGTGCCTTTGCAGAAAGAGATAGAGGGACATCAGGAGGGATGGAGTTCCATAGTAAAATAGATTGATAAACAGGAGACCTCTGACCTGCTGTCGATGAACGCTTAGGTAAAATGAACCTGCGATAAGAGCTACGTAAAAAGAAGAGTACCTACCTGAGCCTGACAGAAAGAAAACTGCTGCAGAGATGGTGGGAGTCTACCTAGAAAAGCAGAATGTGCTAAATAAAGGTAACTTTTACCCACAATATGATCCAGCGGAGCTATTCCAGTATCATTATAAAGATCAGAGGAAGGGTAAAAACGAGGAAGAAGAAAAGTAGCCTTCACTGCCCTTGTTTGAGTATGGCCTTCCTAAGTCGTGGTTTTGAATTACCTAGGATGGTGAATAAATGTCGATGTTCATGTAGTTTCTTCAGTGTCATGATTGAAACTAACGAGCTTTTTTACTGTTCACCGGCAGATATACAGTAATTTCCTTGTCCAAAATATCGATGACTATACTCAGATCCTCGGGTGTGTTCTGATTCAGGTCCAATAAAATATATCCGTAGGGTTTGTTGGTAGCCTGATTGTAGGCCGAGAGTAGGAATTTCGGTTCACCCGGATACACCTGTCTCTTTAACGTTATGAGCGAAATGGAATTCCTAAAAACCCTGTAGATGATATAGTAGGTGCAATTCAATGCAAGTGTTCTCATACACTTGCTCTGCTGACAGAGATTGTGTAGAACTAGGGTTACGGAGATCCGTTTTAAATTGATACATAGTCCCCACTTGCATCGATGTCAAAACACAACTGACTGTAGATTGCATCATTCCCTTGAATAAATAATAATAGTAATTTCACTAATCAGATTCGAGAAGAAGAAAACATTTTTTTAAAGAATGATACATATTTTTTATTTACAGAATAAAAACATCACTACAAAAAATACTAAATGTTTTTTAATGCACATACACACACACATAAGAACATGAAAAAGGCACTATCACGTAATAAATTCAATAAAAACACACTAAAAAAAGCAATTATCACAATTGAAAGGGGCCCCCCTCCAGAAGGGCGTGGCGGCCGATGGTGGCAACCAGCCGAAGGCCGGTCCCCCCCCCCCAGGCCGGCCGCGGGCACGTAGCAAAAAAAAACGATGATTTTTATCACATTTTTTCTATTCAAAAAAAAAAAGAAAAAAAATGACTCTACCTTGCCATAAAAAAACTGCTAAGTGGGGAAAAAAACTACTGCTGAGTTGGAAAAAAAAACAGTGTTGAGTTGGGAAAAAACCTACTGCTGAGTTGGGGAAAAAAACCACTGCTGAGTTGAAAAAAAAATCTATTAAAAAGGATCCCACCACCCAACCATGTACTATTGAATTTTTCCAGACCAAGGCGATGTCTATAACCACGACATACACTTCGGTCAGAAGTTAGATAATGTCCGTGGGGTAGCACCTTTACACCATCCGCACACACATAGACTTTATCCGACACGGGACACATGGCTATTTTATCAACTAAAACTTAGAAAATTTTGGAGACTACACAGCCATTCCATGACGATAAATAAAAGTTCAAATAGGGATAAAATCCTTTTAATAGACAGTGATGATGATAACAGTGATAGAAATTCACAAAAATACCAGATATTTCGGTCACATATACAGTGACCGTCATCAGTAGTAAAACAGATTTCTTATTACTGATGACGGTCACTGTATATGTGACCGAAATATCTGGTATTTTTGTGAATTTATATCACTATTATCATCATCACTGTCTATTAAAAGGATTTTATCCCTATTTGAACTTTTATTTATCAACTAAAACTGTGTGGTTTTTAAATTTTAAAGAGCGAATTGCCATGACTTTCGCCCTTGGAACTATAATATTTTCGACACAGTTTCTATATACATTCATGTCGGAATTCTTATTCACGTAGTGTCTAGGCACCCCCTTGCAGACCTTTTTGATTACCTCGCAGTGTGATTGCACACAGTACACCTTCGGACCTGCAAGCAGACCACTGGAAATCAAGTCACTTCCCGTCTCTGATTTTAACATTAATGACTGATTTGGGGCCTGGCGTTTAACGAGCTCTGGGTAAATGGACTCGTCCCAATTGGTAAAGTCCATTCGAGAGCTAATGTGCGCGCCTTTTTCCAAATCTTTCAATTAATTCGCGGTTCTAACTTTTAGAAAAAGTTAATCGGTATCCCCGTAATATACTTGAATTTCTCCCCCGGCCATTGGTGCCTACACACATCGTAAAAGAATGACAACCTGAGTCTTTTTTATATTGTGGTTATTGCGCTGCCATCTGCAACATTTTTATTTAGAGTTACATTTCTTTTTTTCTATTTAAGAGGACCATATTCGAGTCTATGAGAGTGAATGATGTGAAATTTAGATCGGAAATGATTTGAGCACATTCTTTTTGGTCAGTCACAACGTCAAAACGACTTTGATTACGTACACTCTCGCATATTTTACCGAAGGCTGAGTTCAAAATGAGTTTTAAAATTTCCTTTTCAACCTTCATTTTCGCTTCGGAACGTTTACCGACAAAAGTGTCGTTAAATGTTTTCAAATAGGGTTTTTGGTCAAATTGGAGGGCTCTATGTATCCTTGTGAAGTTGAAACCGTTGGCTACCATCCACCGCAAAAGAACGTGATGTACAACGATATTCTCTTTCGGATGAAGGTTGGCGATAAGTTTTTGTTCTGAAGGTGTCCAGTGCACACCACGATCCTCTACCTTAGAAATATTGTATGGACTCGCAGAGTCCCTAGTAGATCTGACCGAGAACAGATCAGATCAGACAGAGAACGGATCATATCAGACCAAACACAGATCAGATAAGACCAAGAACAGGTCATATCAGAAGAAAAACAGATGAAATCAGACTGAGAACGTATAAGATCAGCCCAAAAACAGATCATACTGACATCAGACCGACAACAGATCAGATCAAAGCGAGAACAGATCAGATTAGACTGAGAACAGATCAGATCAGACAAAGATCAAATAGACAGGTCAGACTGAGAACAGATCAGATCAGACCGAATGAACAGATCAGATCACACCGAGAACAGATCAGATTAGACCGAGAAAAGATCAGATAAGACCAAGGAAATGTCAGATTAGACCGATAACAGATTAGATAAGCCCAAAACAGATCAAACCAACATCAGACCGAGAACAGATCAGATCAGACCAAGAACAGATCATATCAGACTGAGAACCGAGCAGATCAGAATGAAAACAGATCACACCAAGAACAGATCAGATCAGACCAAGAGCAGATCAGATCAGAACGACAACCGATCAGATCAGAGAGAGAACAGGTCAGATCAGACCGATAACAAATCATATCACATCGAGAACAGATAAGATAAGACCGAGAATAGATCAGATAAGAACGAGAACAGATCATATCAGATCGAGATTAGATCAGATCAGATCAGACCGAGAAAAAATCAGATCAGACCAATAATAGATCAAATGAGACGCATAACCGATCAGATTAGAACGAAAACAGATGAGATCACCACTGAGAACAGATCAGACAGAGAAAAGATCAGATAAGATCAAGAACAGATTAGATTAGACCGAGAAGAGATCAGATAAGACTGAGAAAGGATCAGTTAAGACCAAGAAAAGGTCAGATCAGACCAGTAGATCAGATTGAAAACAGATTACACCAAGATCATTTAGACAGATCAGACTGAGAACAGATCAGACCGAATGAACAGATCAGATCAGACCGAAAACAGATCAGATTAGACCGAGAAAGGATCAGTTAAGACCAAGAAAAGGTCAGATCAGACCAATAACAGATCAGATCAGACTGAGAAGAGATCCGATCAGACTGAAAACAGATCAAATAAGCCCGAAACAGATCAAACTGACGTCAGACCGAGAATAGATCAGATCAGACTGAGAACCGAGCGGATCAGAATGAAAACGGATCACACCAAGAACAGATCAGATCAGACCAAGAGCAGATGAGATCAGAACGACAACAGATCGGATCAGAGAGAGAACAGATCAGATCCGTCCGAGAACAAATCATATCAGATCAAGAATAGATCAGATCAGAATGAGAACAGATCAGATCAGACCGAGAACAGATCGGATCAGACTGAGAACAGAATAGATCTGACCAAGAACAGATCAGATCAGACAAAGAACAGATCATATCAGACCAAGAACAGATCAGATAAGACCAAGAACAGGTCAGATCAGACCATGAACAGATCAGATCAGACCAAGAATAGATGAGATCAGACAGAGGACAGATCATATCAGACCAAGAACAAACCAAATCAGACTGTGAACAGATCAGATTAGGCCAAAAACAGATCATATTAGACTGAGAACAGATGAGATCAGAAAAAGAACATATCAGACCAGACCAAGAACAGGTCTGATAATACCGAGAACAGATCAGATCAGACCTAGAACAGATCAGATCAGGCCAAGACTAGATCAGATCAGACCGAGAAGAAATCCAATCAGACCGAGAACAGATCAGATCAGACAAAGAACAAACCAAATCAGACCGAGAACAGATCAGATCAGGCACATACAAAGAAAATAATTCTGGGCAACGGGAATTTTTTGAAAAACTTAACAGTTTTGCTTGAAAAAACTGCTTTATCATATTTTATATTGTTTCAATCAAAAATATTTTAGTTTTACCTTTACTTCCAAAGGTGAAGAACTTAATCGTCTCACTTTTTTTACTTAGCCCCCACTCTACTTAACTAATTATCTGGTAATGCCTCTGAAAAAAATTCATGGTGCCCAGGCATGAACTTTTTGTTTTTTGAACTAGTCTTCAAGTCTTTTATACAAGATAATAACCGGAAACATATGACAGAACGAAGCCTCTTTGAAACAAAGAAAGAAAAGGATTGCCTACATATTTGGATTGTGCTCTATCTTTAATTCGTCTAATATATACGTCATTAGATGCGTAGCTGGCCGTTTTGCCTCTTTGGCAATTTTCTGTTAAATCAGCATATGAAAATCCATTGGTACTTTGAGCTTGGAAAACAAAGCTGAGCTAGATCTACGGTTTTTTTTCAGGGGGAGGGGGCAAATGTAGATTTGGTCACCCCTGTCGTACTATCAATAATAGAAAAATTAAAAAAAAAAAATTAGAGTGAAAGTTGTACCTAATTCATGATAAATTAATTGTGTTGGTTTGTAATTATCAAAATTGTCGTCATGGTAGTGCGAAAGAGACATCAGTACCATTAGTTGTCTCCACGGTGTTCTGATCAGAACGATTAGATGAGAACAGAAAGAGATCAGATAAGACAGAGAACAGATCAGATCAGATCAGACCGTGATCAGACAGTCAGATAAGACTGAGAAAATATCAGATCAACCCAAAGAACAGATCAGATCAGACCGATAACAGATTAGTTGTGACAAAGAACAGATCAGATCTACTGAGAGCAGATCAGATAAGACTGAGAACAGATCAGATCTGAAGGAGAACAAATCAGATCAGACCGAGAACCGAACAGATAAGACAGAGAACAGATCAGATCAGACCAATAACAGATCAGATCAGACCGAGCGCAGATCAGATCAGAACGACAACAGATCAGATCAGACAGAGAACAGATCAGATCAGATCATTCCGAGAATAGATCAGATGAGACCGGGAACATATCAGATCAGACAGAGAACAGATCATGTAATTCCGAGAATAGATCAGACGATAGCAAGAGCAGATCAGATCAAACCGAGAGCAAATCAGATTAGACCGATAACCAATCAGATTAGACCGAGAACAGATCAGATCAGATCAATGAAAGATCAGATCAGACCGAAAACAGATCAAATCTGACCGACAACAGATCATATCAGACCAAGAACAGATCAGGTAACATCGAGAACATATCAGATCAGACCTAGAGTAGATCAGATCTGACCGAGATTAGATCAGATCAGATCAGGCCGAGAACAAATACGATTAGACCGAGAACAGATCAGATCAGACCAAGAACAAATCATATCAAACCGCGAACAGATCAGATCAGGCAAATACAATCTGTTCTAGGTCTGATCCGATCTGTTCTTGGGCTGATCAGATCTGTTCTCTGTCTGGTCTGATCTATTCTTTGTTTGTCTAATCTTATCTGTTCTCGGCCTGATCTGATTTGTTCTCAATCTGATCTGATCTTATCTGTTCTCAGCCTTATCTGATCTGTTTTTTGGTCTGATTTGATCTCTTCTCAGTCAGATCTGTCTGTCTGATCTGGGTCTGAACTGATCTGATCTGTTCTCTGTCTGATCTGATCTTTTAACGTTCTTTTATCACTCGGTCTGATCTGATCTTTTCTATGTCTTATCTGATCTGTTCTGGGTCTGATCTGTTCAGTTCTCAGTCTGATCTGATCTGTTCTAGGTCTGATCTGATCTTTTCTCGGTCTGATGTCGGTTTGATCTGTTTTGGGCTTATCTGATCTGTTCTCAGTCTGATTTGATCTGTTCTTTGTGTAATCTGATCTTTTCTCGGTCTGAACTGACCTGCTCTCGGTCTCATTTAATCTGTTCTCGATCTGAACTGATCTGTTCTTGGTCTGATTTGATATCTTCTCGGTCGGATGTTTGTTTGATCTGTTTTTGGGCTTATCTGATCTGTTCTCAGTCTGATCTGATCTTTTCTTGGTCTGATTTGTTTTCGGCTTATCTGATCTGTTCTTGGTTTGATTTTAACTGTTCTCGGTCTGATATGACCTGTTATTGGTCTTTTCTGATCCGTTGTTTGTCTGATCTGATCTATTCTCGGTCTGATCTGATCTGTTCTTCAGTCTGATCTGATTTGTTCTCAGTATTATCTGTCTGTCTGATATCGGTCTTGTCTGATATGATCTGTTCTCTGTCTGATCTGAGCCAATCTTTGTCTGATCTCCTGTTGGTTTGTTCTGATCTGTTTTCAGTCTGATCTGTTCGGTTCTCAGTCTGATCTATTCTTGATCTGATCTGTTCTGTTCTCGTTCTGATGTCGGTCTGATCTCTTTTCAGGCTTATCTGATCTGTTCTTGGTCTGATATGATCTATTCTTTGTCTGATCTAATCTGTTCTCGGTCTGATGTGACCTGTTCAAGGTCTTATCTGATCCTTTTTTCGTCTTATCTGATGTGTTCTTGGTCTGATCTGAACTGTTCTCAGTTTGATCTGATCTGTTGTCGGTGTGATCTAATAGTTTCTTAGCCTGATCTAATTTGTTCTCGGTTTGATCCGATCTGTTCTTGGGCTGATATGATCTGTTCTCGGTCTGATCTGATCTGTTTTCGGTCTAATCTTATACGTTCTCGGTCTGATCTGATTTGTTCTCGGTCTGGTCTGATCTGTTCTCTGTCTGATCTAATCTATTCTCAATCTTATCTGTCTCTTAGACCAAGAACAGGTTAGATCAGACTGGAAAAAAATCAGATAAGACCAAGAACAGATCAGATCAGACCGAGAGCAGATCAGATAAGCCCGAAAACAGGTCAGAACGAAATCAGACCGAGAACAGATAAGATAGACTAGGAAGAGATCAGAACAGACTGAGAACCAAACAGATCAGACCAAGTCAAGATAACATGAGACCAAGAACAAATCAGATCAGACCAAGAGCGGATCAGATCAGAACGACAACAGATCAGATCTGACAAAGAACAAATGAGATAAGCTCAGGCCAAGATCAGATTGAGAACAGATCATATCCGACGGAGAAAAGATCAGATAAGACCAAGAACAGGCCAAATCAGACCAAGAACAGATCAGATAGGCCCGAAAACAGATCAGAATGATATCAAACCAAGAACAGATGAGATCAGACTGAGAAAAGATCAGACTAGACTGAGACCCGAACAGATCAGACCGAGAGCAGTTCAGATCAGACAAAGAACAGATCAGATCAGACCTACAGCATATCAGATTAGATCGACAACAGATCAGAACAGAAGACGAACAGATCAGATCAGACCGATATCAGAGAGACAGATTGAGACTAGATTAGATCAGACAGAGAACAGATCAGACCAGACCGAGAACAGATCAGATCAGACAGAGATCAGAGAGACAGATAAGATTAAGAATAGATTAGATCAGACACAGAACAGATCAGATCAGACCGAGAACAAATCAGGTCAGACCGAGAACGGATAAGATTGGACCAAAAATATATCAGATCAGGCCGAGAAAAGATCAGATCACTCCGAAAACCAAGCAGATCAAACGAACAGATTAGATCAGACCCAGAACTCATCAGGTCAGACCAAGAACAGATAAGATGAACCCGAAAACAGATCAGATCGAAATTAGAAAGAGAAAACAACAGATCAGACCAAGAACAGATCAAATCAGACTGAGAACCAAGCAAATCAGACCTACCACAGATCAAAACAGACCAACAACAGATCAGACAAAGAGCAGTTCAGATCAGACAGAGAACAGATCAGATCAGACCGAGATCAGACCGAGATCAGAAAGATAGATCACACTGAGAACAGATTAGATCAGACCGAAAAAAAGATCAGATACGACCGAGAACAAATCAGATCAGACCAAGAACAGATCAGATAAGATCAATAACAGGTTGGATCAGACCAAGAACAGATCAAATCAGACTGAGAACAGATCAGATAAGTCCAAAAAAGATCAGACCGACATCATACTGAGAACTGATCAGATCAGACCGAGAACAGATCAGATAATCCCAAAAACAGAACAGACGGAAATCTGACCGAGAACAGATCAGATCAGACCAATAACAGATCAGTTCATACCGAGAACAGATTCAATGAGACCGAGAACAGGTCAGATCAGACTGAGAACAGATCAGCTCTGACCAAGAGCAGATCAGACCAGAACGAAAACATATCAGATCAGAGAGACAACATATCAGATCAGAGAGACAACATATCAGATAAGACCGAGAACAGATAAGATCAGACCGAAAATAGATCAGATAAGAACGAGAACAGATCAGATCAGACCGAGATTAGATCAGATCAGATCAGACAGAGAACAAATCAGATCACACCAATAATAGATCGGATGAGACCAAGAACAGATCAGATTAGAACGAGAACAGATCAGATCACAACCGAGAACAGATAAGACAGATAACATATCAGATAAGATCGAGAACAGATCAGATCAGACCAAGAAGAGATTAGATCAGACCAAGCATAGATCAGATAATACCGAGAACAGCTCAGATCAGATCAGAGAGAGAACAAATCACACCAGACCAAGAACACATCGGATCAGACCGTGAACTGATCTGATTAAACTGAAAACAGATCAGACCAGACCGAGAAAAGATCAGATAAGACCAATAACAGATCAAATCAAACCAAGAAAAGATCAGATGAGACAAAAAAGAATTCAAATCAGACCGCGAGCAGATCAGATCATCTCGAGAAGAGATCGGATCGGATCGAGAGCAGATCAGATTAAACCGAGAAAAGAGCAGTTCAGAGCGAAAACAGATAAGATTAGACCGAGAACAGATCAGAAAAGACCAAGAAAAGGTCAGATCAGACAAGGAACAGATCAGATCAGACCAAGAATACATCAGATGAGACCGAGAAGAGATCAGGTTATACTAAGAAACGAACAAATCAGACCGAGAACAGATCAAACCAAGAACAGATCAGATCAGACCGAGAAGAGATCAGGTTATACTAAGAAACGAACAAATCAGACCGAGAACAGATCAAACCAAGAACAGATCAGATCAGACCGAGAGCGGATCAGATCAGAACAACAACAGATAATGTCAGAAAGAGAACAGATCAGATCAGATCAGACCCAGATCAGACAGACACATCAGACTGAGAACATATCAGATCAGACGAAAGAACGGATCAGATCAGGCTGAGAACAGATCAGATCAGACCAAGAACAGATGAGATTAGCCATAAAACTGATCAGACCAAGAACAGATCAAGAACAGAACAAATCAGACGGAGAGCAGATCAGATCAGAACGACAAAAGATAATATCAGAAGGAGAGCAGATCAGATCAGTTCAGACCCAGATCAGACAGACGGATCAGACTGAGACCATATCAGATCGGACCGACGAATAGATCAGATCAGTTCGAGCACAGCTTAGATGATACCGAAAAAAATCAGATCAGACTTAGAACAGATCAGGTCAGACCAAGAACGGATAAGATCAGACGGAGAACAGATCAGATGAGACCAAGAATAGACACGATCCGACTGATAACGGATCAGATCAGACAGAGAACCAAACAGATCAGATCGAGAAGAGATCAGATCAGACGAAAAACTGATCAAATCAGACCGAGAACAGATCAGACCAGAACGACAACAGATCAGATAAGACATATCAAGAACAAGAACCAAGAACAGATCAAGATTAGATCAAATCAGACGGAGAGCAGATCAGATCTTACTGAGAAACGAACAAATCATACCAAAAACAGATCAGACCGAGAGGTCAGATCGTATTAGACCAAGAACGGATAAGATCAGACGGAGAACAGATCAGATGAGACCGAGAACAGATCAGACCAGACTGAAAACAGATCAGATCAGACTGAGAACCGAACAGATCAGACCGAGAACTGATCAGATCAGACCAATAACAGATCAGATCGGAACGAGAGCAGATCAGATCAGAACGACAACAGATCAGATAAGACAGAGAACAGATCATATCAGATCAGACCGAGATCAGACAGACAGATCAGACTAAGAAGAGATCAGATCAGACCGAAGGACAGATCAGACAAAAAACAGATCATATCAGACCGACAACAATTCAGATCATTACAACAATAGATCAGATGAGACCCAGAACAGACCAGACAAGGCCAAGAACAGATCAGATCAGACTGAGAACAGATCAGATCAAACCAAGAACATATCAGATCCGACCAAGAACAGATTTTATCAGACCAAAAACAGGTCCTATTTTACCAAAAATAGATCAGATCAGACCTAGAAGAAATTAGATCAAGTCAAGATTAGATCAGATTAGACCGAGAAAAAAATGATCAGACCGAGAACAGATCAGATCAGACCAAGAACAAACAAAATCAGACTTAGAACGGATCAGATCGGGCACATACAAAGGAAATTATTCTGGGCAACGGGAATTTTTGAAAACATTTGACAATTTTGTTTGAGAAAACTGCTTTATGATATTTTATATTGTTTCATTCCAAAATGTTTTAGTTTTAAATTTACTTCCAAAGCTTAAGAACAAAATTCTTTCATTTTCTACTTAGCTCCCACTTTACTTAAATAATTATCTGGTATTGACTCTGAGAAAAGTTCAAGGTGCCCAGGTATGAACTTTTTTTTCCTGAACTAGTCTTCAAGTATTTTATACAAGGTAATAACCGGAGACATATGGCAGAACGAAGCCTGCTTGAAAGAAAGAAAGAAAAGGATTACCTGCATATTTGGATTGTGCTCTATCTTTAATTCGTCTAATAAGTACGTCACTAGATTCGTAGATGGCCGTTTAGACTCTTTGGCAATTTTCTGTTAAATCAGCACCAGAAAATCCATTGGTACTTTGAGCTTGGAAAATAAAACTGAGCCAGATCCACTTATCTTTTCAGGGGGGACGGGGGCAAATGTAGATTTGGTCACCTCTGTCGTACCATCAATACTGGAAAAATTGCAATTTTTGTTTAGAGTGCGAGTTGTATGTAGTTCATGATAAATTATTTGTACTAGCTTGTATTTATCAGAAGTTTCCTCACGGTAGTACAAAAACGACGTCAGTGCCATAAATTGTTTCAAGGGTGTTCTGATCAGAACGATCAGATCAGAACAAAAAGAGATGAGAACAGACAGAGAACAGATCAAATCAGATCAGACCGAGAACAGACAGTCAGATCAGACTGTAAAAATATCAGATTAATCCAAAGAGCACATCAGATACGACCGAGAACAGATCAGATCAAACTGAGAAGAAATCGAATCAGACCAGGAACAGATCAGATCAGACTGAGAACATATCAGGTGAGACCGAGAACAGATTAGATCTGACTGAGACCAGATCAGATCAGACTGAGAACCGACCAGATCAGACCGAGAACAGATCAGATCAGACCAAGAACAGATAAGATCAGACCGATAGCAGATAAGATCAGACCGACAGCAGATCAGATCATTCCAAGAATAGATCAGATGAGACCAAGAACTGATCAGATCAGACCAAGAGCAAATCAGATATGACCAACAACTGATCAGATCAGACCAAGAACAGATCAGATCAGACCAAGGAAGGATCAGATCAGACCGAAAATAGATCTTATCAAAGCGAGAAAAGATCAGATAAGACCAAGAACAGATCATATCAGACTAAGAACAGATCAGATAACACCGAGAACAGATCAGATCAGACCTAAAACAGATCAGATCAGACTGAGACTGGATCAGATCAGATCAGGCCGAGAAGAAATCTGATCAGACCGAGAACAGATCAGATCAGACCAAGAACAAATCAGATCAGACCGAGAACAGATCAGATCAGGCACATACAAATGGAATTATTCTGGGCAACGGAAATTTTTGTAAAAATCTGACAGTTTGGCTTGAGAAAACTGCTTTATGATATTTCATATTGTTTCATTGAGAAATGTTTGATTTTTACCTTTACTTCCAAAGCTTAAGAACTTAATTCTTTCCCTTTTTTACTTGAGTCCCATTCTACTTTACTAATTTTCTGATATTGACTCATAAAAGAATTCATGGTGCCCAGGCGTGAACTTTTTGTTTTCTGAACTATTCTACAAGTCGTTTATACAAGGTAATAACCACAGACATATTGCAGAACGAAGCATCTTTGAAACAAAGAAACAAAACGATTACCTGCATATTTTGATTGGATATTGGATAGATTCGTAGCTGGCCGTCTTTGCAACTTTGGCAATTTTCTGTTGAATCAGCACAAAAAAAATCCATTGGTATTCTGAGTCAGGAAAACAAAGCGGAGCCATATCCATGTTCCCTCTCAGGGGGGAGGAGAGCAAATGTAGATTTGGCCACCCCTGTCATACCATCAATACTGGAAAAATTACAATTTTTGTTTAAAGTTAAAAACGTAATTCATGTTAAATCAATTGTACTGGTTTGTATTTATCAAAAGTGTCGTCAGCATAGTAGGAACGAGACGTCAATGCCGTTAGTTGTCTCCAGGATCTTATTTCCAGGATGATGGTTTTGAGCTTCATTGGGGTTGATATTTCTGGTAGTGAGTCCACAGCAGATAACGTTCACCCTTCTTGCGCGAGATCTACCTCTGGAAACTTTTCTTAAATGCAGTTGGATCTAAGAAGAGTCGGTCATGCGTTTGAAGTGATAGATAAAGTAGATGATTGTACCAACGCAGCAAGCGAAACTCAAGCCACTTAAACAGGGTTGGCAATTTAAAAGACGGGTGGATCACCAAGCTCCGTAACTGTTAAACCATCTAACATGTTCAATTTCTTAGAGTTGTCTCGCCTTAAAAGTATATAACTGTATAGTCTGAGTCATAGGTCAAATTTCAAAAGTACCACATAACTCTAGCTGCCAAGGCAGAGCAGATTCTTCTCTTCGTGAGGCAGCTGATCTGGGGCTGGTGAAACATTGTTCCGAGAAGACAGTATTCACCTTTGCAAACCTTGCTGGTGTTTCTGTTTCAAGACTTCTGTTTGAGCAGACAATTGAACCATGGTATATGAACTATTTGACTCTCTCATCATTCTTTCCATACATTTTTAAATATGCTGGAAGGTTTTATATTGTCCACATTCATTAATTTGGTCTTAGGCCAATTGAGGGTCAAGGTAATCTTACAATAGTTTACCTTACTCGTATGCTAATGCCACACTGCCAGCAAAGTAGAAATCCGACATCTCTTTCACCAAAATCAATGCCAAATGGCTGCGTCAGTAGTATTATGCTTAGAACATGGTTTGTGACGCATTTGAAGAATTTGGTTGCAGCGGTGCAGCCATGCCAAACAACTTTTCTAATAGCAATAAATAAATCTGCCTCTTTGTCGCCAAAATATAAAATAAATATCAGTGTGACCAAATGTTACATGACAGGCGACCAACAATTTAGTTTAAATTTTAAGAGCTTGAATTTCCAAACTACATTTGCCCTCCTCCCCCCTGAGAAGGAACATAGATATGGCTCCGCTTTGTTCTCGTGACTCAGAGTACCAATGAATTTTTTGTGCTGATTTAACAGAAAATTGCCAAAGAGGCAAAGACGGCCAGCTACGAATCTATTGCGGTATATATTAAACGAAATAAAAATGGAGCAAAATCCAAATATGAAGGTAATCCTTATATTTCTTTGTTTCAAAGATGCTTCGTTCTGCAATATGTCTCCAGTTATTACCTTGTATAAACGACTTGTAGACTAGTTCAGAAAACAAAAAGTTCATGCCTGGGCACCATGAATTCTTCTCTGAGTCAATATCAGAATACTTGTTAAGTAGAGTGGGACTTAAGTAAAAAGGGAAAGAATTAAGTTCTTAAGCTTTGGAAGTAAAGGTAAATTTCAAACATTTCTCAATGAAACAATATAAAATATCATAAAGCAGTTTTCTCAAGCAAAACTGTCAGATTTATACAAAAATTTCCGTTCCCCAGAATAATTACTTTTGTATGTGCCTAATCTCATCTCTTCTCGGTTTGATCTGATTTGTTCTTTGTCTGATCTGATCTGTTCTCGGTCTAATCGTATTTGTTCTCGGCCTGATTTGATCTGATCCAGTCTCAGTCTGATCTGATCTGTTTTAGGTCTGATCTGATCTGTTCTCGGTGTTATCTGATCTGTTCTTAGTCTGATATGATCTGTTCTTGGTCTTATCTGATCTGTTGTCGCTTTGATAAGATCTATTTTTGGTCTGATCTGATCCTTCCTTGGTCTGATCTGATCTGTTCTTGGTCTCATCTGATCTATTCTTGGAATGATCTGATCTGTTCTCGGTCTGATCTGATCTGTTCTCAGTCTCATCTGATCTATTCTCGAAATGATCTGATCTGATCTGTTCTCGGTCTGATCTGATCTGTTCTTCGGTCTGATCTGATTTGTTCTTGGTCTGATCTCTTCGGTTCTCAGTCTGATCTGATCTGCTCTCAGTCAGATCTAATCTGTTCTTGGTGTCATCGTATCTGTTCTCAGTCTGATTTGATCTGTTCTAGGTCTGATCTGATCTGTTCCCGGTGTTATCTGATCTGTTCTTAGTCTGGTCTGATCTGTTCTTGGTCTCATCTGATCTATTCTTGGAATGATCTGATCTGTTCTCGGTCTGCTTTGATCTGTTCTCGGTCTCATCTGATCTATTCTCGGAATGATATGATCTGATCTGTTCTCGGTCTGATCTGATCTGTTCTTCGGTCTGATCTGATCTCTTCTCAAACTGATCTTTCTGTCTGATCTTGGTCTGATATGATCTGATCTGGTCTCTGTATGATCTGATCTGTTGTCGGTCTGATCTTATCTGTTATCGGTCTGATCTGATCTGTTCTTGGTCTGATCTGATCTGTTCTCGGTCTGATATGTTCGGCTCTCAGTCTGATCTGATCTGCTCTCAGTCAGATCTAATCTGTTCTTGGTCTCACCTGATATGTTCTCAGTCTGATCTGATCTGTTCCTGGTCTGATCCGATCTCTTCTCAGTTTGATCTGAACTGTTCTCGGTCGTATCTGATGTGCTCTTTGGCTTAATCTGAAATTTTATCAGTCTGATATGACTGTCTTATCCCGGTCTGATCTGATCTGATCTGATCTGTTCTCTGTCTGATCTGATCTCTTTTGGTTCTGATCTGATCGTTCTGATCAGAACACCCTGAAAACAACTTATGGCACTGACGTCGTTTTCGTACTACCGTGACGAAAATTCTTATAAATACAAGCCAGTAAAATTAATTTGTCATGAACTACATACAACATGCACTCCAAACAAAAATTGCAAATTTTCCAGTATTGATGGTACGACAGGGGTGACCAAATCTACATTTGCCCCCTTCCCCCCTGGAAAAAAAAAACGTAGATCTAGCTCAGTTTTATTTTCCAAGCTCAAAGTACCGATGGATTTTCTAGTGCTGATTTAACAGAAAATTGCCAAAGAGTCAAAACGGCCATCTACGAATCTAGTCACGTACTTATTAGAAGAATTAAAGATTGAGCACAATCCAAACATGCAGGCAATCATTTTCTTTCTTTGTTTCAAGGAGGCTTCGTTCTGCCATATGTCTCCGGTTATTACCTTGTATAAAAGAATTGAAGACTAGTTCAGGAAACAAAAAGTTCATACCTGGGTACCTTGAACTTTTCTCAGAGTCAATACCAGATAATTAGTTAAGTAGAGTAGGAGCTAAGCAAAAAAATGAAAGAATTTTGTTCTTAAGCTTAGGAAGTAAAGATAAAACTCAAACTTTTTTGAATGAAACAATATAAAATATCACGAAGCAATTTTCTCAAGCAAAACTGTCAAATTTTTCCAAAAATTCCCGTTGCCCAGAATAATTTTCTTTGTATGTGCCTGATCTGATCCGTTCTCGGTCTGATGTTGTTTGTTCTTGGTCTGATCTGATCTGTTCTCGGTTTGATCATTTTTTTTGTCGGTCTAATCTCATCTAATCTTGGCTTGATCTAATCTGTTCTAGGTCTGATCTGATCTGTTCTCGATGAAATAGGACCTGTTCTTGGTCTGATAAAATCTGTTCTCGGTCGGATCTGATATGTTCTTGGTCTGATCTGATCTGTTTTCAGTCTGATCTGTTCTTGGCCTTGTCTAATCTGTTCTCGGTCTCATCTGATCTATTGTTGGAATGATCTGATCTGTTATCGGTCTGATCTGATCTGTTTTCGATCTGATCTGATCTGTCTTTCGGTCTGATCTGATCTCTTCTCAGTCTGATCTGTCTGTCTGATCACGGTGTGATCTGATCTGATCTGTTCTCTTTCTTATCTGATCTGTTGTAGTTCTGATCGGATCTGCTCTCGCTCCGATCTGATCTGCTCTTGGTCTGATCTGATCTGTTCTCGGTCTGATCTGTTCGGTTCTGAGCCTGATCTGATCTGTTTTCAGTCAGGTCTGATCTGTTCTCGGTTTCATCTGATCTGTTCTCCGCCTGATCTTATCCGTTCTTGGTCCGATACGATCAGACCTCTCGATCTGATCTGTTCTCGGTATGATTTGTTCGTTTCTCAGTATGATCTGATCTGTTCTCTGTCTTATCTGATCTGTTGTCGTTCTGATCTGATCTGTTCTCGGTCTGATATGATCTGTTCTTGGTCTGATCTGATCTGTTCTCGATCTGATCTGTTTGGTTTTCAGTCTGATCTGATCTATTTTCAGTCAGATCATATCTGTTCTTGGTCTCATCTGATCTGTTCTCCGTCTGATCTTATCCGTTTTTGGTTTGACCCGATCTGTTCTAAGTCTGATCTGATTTGTTCTCGGTCTCATCTGATCTGTGCTCGGACTGATCTTATCTGTTTGTTGGTCTGATCTGATATGGTCTCAGTCTGATCCGTCTGTCTGATCTGGGTCTGATCTGATCTGATCTGTTCTCTTTCTGATATTATCTGTTGTCGTTCTGATCTGATCTGCTCTCGGTCTGATTTGACCTGTTCTTGGTTTGATCTGTTCTTGGTCTGATTTTTTCGTTTCTTAGTATAACCTGATCTTTTTACGGTCTGATCTAATCTGTTCTCGGCCTGATCTGATCTGTTCGTCGGTCTGATCTGATATGTTCTCAGTCTGATCTGTCTGTATGATCTGGGTCTGATCTGATCTGATCTGTTCTCTTTCTGACATTATCTGTTGTTGTTCTGATCTGATCTGCTCTCGGTCTGATCTGATCTGTTCTTGGTCTGATCTGTTTTCTGGCTTATCTGATCTGTTCTTGGTTTGATCTGATCTGTTCTTGGTCTGATCTGATCTGTTCCTGGTCTGATCTGACTTGTTCTTGGTCTTTTCGCATCTGTTCTCGGTCTGATCTTATCTGTTTCCGGTCTGAACTGCTCTTTTCTCGGTTTAATCTGATCTGCTCTCGATCTGATCCGATCTGTTCTCGAGATGATCTGATCTGCTTGTGGTCTGATCTGATATGTTTTTGGTCTTATTTGATATTTTCTCGGTCTGATCTGATCTGTTTTCAGTTTAATCAGATCAGTTCAGCGTCTGATCTGACATGTTCTTGGTCTTGTCTGATTTGTTATCTGTCTGATCTGATCTGATCTGTTCTCGGTCTGATCTTATCTATGCTTGGTCTGATCTCATTTGTTCTTGGTCTGATCTGATCTGTTCTTGATCTTATCTGATCTGTTTTCTGTCTTATCTGTTCTCGGTGGTGATCTGATCTGTTCTCGTTCTAATCTGATCTGTTCTTGGTCTCATCTGATCTATTCTCGGTCAGATGTGATTTGTTCTCTGTCTGATCTGATCTAATCTCGGTCTGATCGAATCTGTTCTCGTTTGCCCCCGTTTGCCGCCTACATTTCCCCCTCGTCCCCCCTGAAAAAAACGTGGATCTAGCTCAGTTTTATTTTCCAAGCTCAAAGTACCGATGGATTTTCTAGTGCTGATTTAACAGAAAATTGCCAAAGAGTCAAAACGGCCAGCTACGAATCTAGTGACGTATATATTAGACGAATTAAAGATAGAGCAAAATCCCAATACGCAGGTATTCCTTTTCTTTCTTTGTTTCAAGGGGGGTTTGTTCTGCCATATGGTTCCGGTTATTACCTTGCATAAAAGACTTGAAGACTAGTTCAGGAAACAAAAAGTTAATACCTGGGCACCTTGAACTATTCTCAGAGTCAATACCAGATAATTAGCTAAGTAGAGTGGGAGCTAAGTAAAAATGAAAGAATTTTGTTCTTAAGCTTTTGAAGTAAAGGTAAAACTCAAACATTTCTGAATGAAACAATATAAAATATCATAAAGCAGTTTTCTCAAGCAAAACTGTCAAATTTTTCCAAAAATTCCCGTTGCCCAGAATAATTTCGTTTGTATGTGCCTGATCTGACCCGTTATCAGTCTGATGTTGTTTGTTCTAGGTCTGATCTGATGTCTTCTCGATAAAATAGGACCTGTTCTTGGTCTGATATGATCTGTTCTCGGTCGGATCTGATATGTCGTTGGTCCTGATCTATTCTCAGTCTGATCTGATCTGTTCTCGGCCTTATCTGACCTGTTCTCAGTCGCATCTGATCTATTGTTGGAATGATCTGATCTGTTCTCGGTCTGATCTGATCTGTTTTCGGTCTGATCTGATCTGTCCTTCGGTCTGATCTGATCTCTTCTCAGTCTGATCTGTCTGTCTGATCTCGGTCTGATCTAATCTGATCTGTTCTCTTTCTTATCTGATCTGCTGTCGTTCTGATGTGATCTGCTCTTGCTTCGATCCGATCTGTTCTTGGTCTGATCTGATCTGTTCTCGGTCGACTCTGTTCGGTTTTCAGTCTGATCTGATCTGTTTTCATTTGGTTCTGATCTGTTCTCGGTCTCTTCTGATCTATTCTCCGTCTGATCTTATCCGTTCTTGGTCTGATCCGATCAGACTTATCGGTCTCATCTGTTTTCGGTATGATTTGTTCGTTTCTCAGTATGATCTGATCTGTTCTCTGTCTTATCTGATCTGTTGTCTTTCTGATCTGATCTGTTCTCGGTCTGATCTGATCTGTTCATGGTCTGATCTGATCTGTTCTGGGTCTGATCTGGTTGGTTTTCAGTCTGATCTGATCTGTTTTCAGTCAGATCTTATCTGTTCTTGGTATCATCTGATCTGTTCTCCGTCTGATCTTATCCGTTCTTGGTCTGACCCGATCTGTTCTAACTCTGATCTGATTTGTTCTCGGTCTCATCTGATCTGTTCTCGGACTAATCTTATCTGTTCGTCGGTCTGATCTGATATTGTCCCAGTCTGTTCCATCTGTCTGATCTGGGTCTGATCTGATCTGATCTGTTCTCTTTCTGATATTACCTGTTGTCTTTCTGATCTGATCTGCTCTCGGTCTGATTTGATATGTTCTTGGTCTGATGTTTTCTTGGTCTGATTTGTTCGTTTCTCAGTACGACCTGATCTGTTCTTGGTCTGATCTGATCTGTTCTCGGGCTGATCTGATCTGTTCTTCGGTCTGATCTGATATGTTCTCAGTCTGATCTGTCTGTGTCATCTGGGTCTGATTTGATCTGTTCTCTTTCTGAAATTATCTGTTGTTGTTCTGATCTGATCTGCTCTCGGTCTGATCTGATCTGTTATTGGTCTGATCTGTTCTCGGTCTGATTTGTTCTTTTCTCACTATGATCTGATCTGTTCTCGGTCTCATCTGATCTGTTCTTGTTCTTATCTGTTTTCTGGCTTATCTGATCTGTTCTCGGTCTGATCTGATCTGTTATCGGTCTGATCTGATCTGTTCCTGGTCTGATCTGACCTGTTCTTGGTCTTTTCTGATCTTATCTCGGTCTGAGCTGATCTGTTTTCGGTCTGACCTACTCTTTTCTCGGTTTAATCTGATCTGCTCTCGATCTGATCCGATCTGTTCTCGAGATGATCTGATCTGCTCGCAGTCTGATCTGATTTGTTTTTGGCCTGATCTCATCTTTTCTTGGTTTGATTTGATCTCTTCTCGTTCTTATCTGAGCTTTTCTTAGTCTGATATGATCTGTTTTCAGTCTAATGGGGGGGGGTTTCGTTTAATTCTTTTGGTGGGGTTTTGTATATTTTATACCATAGTTTGAGGGGGAAATTCTTGTGGGGGGGGGATTAAGACAGTGGGTCATTTGGGGAGCTTATGTCAATGGCCATACTGAGTCGAAATCAGATTAAATGGATTCAGGTTCCCTAGAGAGCGTTTGGAACCACAAAGACTAATTATCTTGAGATATACTAACATGAAGAGACAAAATTAGGAAAGTAATGTATCTATTTTTACTCATATTAGCGGTACAAAGCTGGTTCAGGAATGTCAAAATTATCTGCACTAAAATTCACTGTCATAGCCACTCGGATAATGTTACACACTGGGGCATATACAATGCAACATGGGTCTATCACTGTTCTGTTAATAATTGTCAAAAGTTAGATCACTTACATTAGACTGCTCTCAAACTCTACTCGAAGACTCCTCTAGACTCATTTTAGACTCGTTCTAGACTCATTACAGACTGGCGCAAAATTGCTAAGCTCTAACTATCTATCCTTTCCAATTTCGCCGGAGCTTAAATTCAAGCGTTGCTAAAAAGTGTGTTACAAGTGTGTTCTTAGTATGTCCTATATTTCTATTGGACAAGGAATACAAATATTGGCAACTTTAACTTCTATACGATTTATAGCTAAACAAAATCACTTTGGAATTTTTCTTGACAAAACAAAGTGTTACTATTGTAACTTTATTGCTAACGACATGTAACTTAGTTTCCAGATGGCTTATAATTTATCACGGTGAAAGTTGTTAAGCTACAACTTAGTTACATTGGAATACATAATCCTAAACTTAGTTTTCAGAACAATGCAACTAAAATGCACTAAAATACTTTGCATCACTAGTTACTATTTTTTTGTATGATAAATTCTACCTTCTGTTCATAGTTTGGGAACTGTATCTCTTAAAATTAACACTACATTGTTGGTCGCCTGTCATGTAACATTTGGTCACACTGATATTTATTGCATAATTTGGCAACACAGAGGCGGATTTATTTATTGCTATTACACTTTCTGTGGGAAAGATTTTTACAAAGTTTGTCCCATTAAGATACATTTGTTTTGCTGTTTTTTAAATTGGACGCTTAAGCCTTTCTCTATCTGTTGGTTACTTGAATTTTTAGGTTCATATTTTGGGTGATTTTATTTTACTTGAGTAATTTTAGTTGGAAAATTTTGAGGTTTTGAATTTTGATCCTGTTACATATCCACCTTCCCATTGTTAACGATGTCCTCATCGTTGTGTTTACTACTTCTCTTTCTATTTTTTGGATTTTGATTTCGTTTTATCATTATTAATTTTTTTTTAAATTGGCGCTTATTATTTGAATTAACTCAGATTTGGTAAGATGTATATTTTTTCTCATATTCCCGATTGCTTTGTGTGATTACATATATGAAAACATTACTTATAAGTCCATCATCTATTCACTCTATTTGGCGAAAGGGCCAAAGAGTTTCTACTGACTAACGCATTTGATTATATGATTGAGTATGTAAATATTACCTTCCTCCACATAGTATTGAAAATACCTTCACCTGATATGGAAATAATTCTACATGGTTTTAACTTTCTAATTTCTGCCTTTGCAATTGTTTTATTACCCGACATGATATTGATTACTGAAAATACATGTTCCTTACTTAAATACTACGCTATACTTCCACCTGACGCTATACTGATACGATAAGCTATTGAATTCTAATGTAGCTTCTTACATCTAACTTATAACGTACAAACATATTAATAAAAAAACTTGTAAAAGAATTGACTTTTTTAAACATATTAGGAGATTTTAACTTGATATCTGGGAGTAGCACTGGAATAATGTCACTTGTTTGATCTATTTTCCGAAAAGTTTATTAATATTCATTAAAGTTACATGTTAGATACATAAGATTTCACACTTACTTCATCATTCTACGTGTCTATAATAATCACATACGTTGTCATTTTATTTTGGGCTTCCGTTGAATTAATTACTGGGTAGTCTAATTGTTTATGGTTTGTCTTCGTGGTGTTTCACCTTCTGGCACTTGTTGCTTGGGGTAAGCATTTAAAATGTTCATAAGTATGACCTCTTGCACAAAATTGTCCTTGCGGGGTTTGTCACATCATATGCGAGGGGTTGAGGTTATAGAGTCGTTGATATGTTATTGGGTACATATCCCTCGGGGAATTAATTACAGGGGATGGGTATCTTGATAACTTAGGTAGGCATCTCTTCTGATCACTTCTATCCTCGGGAAAACTTAATACACGTACAGTTTATGTTTCCCGTAAATTATTCTCGTTCGTTCCTTCTTTTATTTGAAATAAGGGCTGCGTTACGACATATAAAGGTAATTGAGGTTGGGTCAAAGCTTGATCTTGGGGTCTAGGTTCGAAGTATTGTCTTTGATTCCTGGTTCAATGATACACAATCATCGAGGGCTTAATCATGGGGATTATAAGTATTACAACTTGATCGGGTCTCTTCTCTGAGCACTTTATTTTGGGAAAATTTAGCGCTTACAGTTTATATTTCCCACATAACTGTTCATGTTTGGCTCTTCTTCTCATGGAGGGTGGTTTGTTTTTGCGACATTTAATAATGATTGGATAGGGTCAAAACTTAAACTTGGAATGTTGTTTCAGCATATTGTCTTTGACTTGGGGCTTAAGATAGATAATCATTGAGTGATTAACTTCCAGGATTATCCTTGGTCCTTAGGATTTAATGTTTGGGACCTTGCCATCTAAGGATAGTTATTTGACGGATATTTATGCAGTTTTACGACATGACTGGTCGGGGTGGTTCTCTAGATTATCATTGATTCAGATATATATATATATATATATATATATATATATATATATATATATATATATATATATATATATATATATATATATATATATATATATTTATGTATATAAATATGTGGGGCTTTTCTGCTTGATGATATTGTTTGAGGTAGTGTTACCTGGTACTAGGTTTTGGTGACTGGAACTGTCATCAGGGTATCGTTTTCAGGGACTTGCTTGGTGAGTACTTGTCGGTGGTTGATGAATGATGAGAGTAGATACTACTAAATTGTATCTATGTTGCGTGCTGGTATACCTTGATTGAATTTCCATTGATTACTCCACTTTCCTAGAATATAAATATCTAGGCAGAATCCTATGTTCTTTACAATCACGTAAGTTAAAACACATAAGGCAATAATACATAATTTATAGAATGTTGTACAGGGACTATTGTTTGAAGTAATCGTCGTGATTAGTCACACTAACGATATCGAATTAATATGAGTAAAGACAATTTTAAAGATAAAACGAATAAGAGCAATTTTCATGCTTTTTACTTGCATATTGCTGCGACACTGGATTACTGCGTGACAAGCTCAACAATCATAAGAAAAATGATTGAGTATAAGAAAAATAACACAATATAAAAGTTTCAAGATTACTGCTTATATATATATATATATATATATATATATATATATATATATATATATATATATATATATATATATATATATATATATATATATATATATATATATATATATATATATATATATATATATTTGGTACATGTTCAGCATTTAATATATTTTAAATGTCACTCAACTACTTTAGCATTTACTTTTCAACTATCTAACTACACATAAGGTAGGTTACATGGTTTTATGAGAGGTCTTGATTTACTATAAATTTTCAAGCCTTTACTGTTCCATGCCGCTTAAGAAATGCATATTTATCTTTACAGCTGCATGGCTCATGCAAACATTAATTATAGACGTGGGACTGGATATGGCATGAATGAGGACCTCTATTCCCATTCGCTCGATCATGTCCTCCCTTATTTTCTGGCTTAAGGGTTATCAGGGAGTTCCGGGTTTAGGTTTTGCATCTCACTTGGCTCAATATGATCCTTCTATGGGTTTTGTCTCCGTGGTCTCATAATTTTTCCATAACTTGGATCAACACAATCCTCATGGTTAAGGGAATCAATGAGCTCCAGTATCATAAACGACTAAATATTCCACTTGAAATGAGCTGAAGACACTCCACATTGACTTTCCGCATGATTATCTTTGGTCTCTCTTGCGAATAGGAGAATTTATATTTTTCATACATTACAGCTATTTTGGGGGTAGTTCCCATGCTTAGGTACGATTCCCTGCTTTACGACGTCTTTGTCTGTTGTGCAAACAATGAAGATTATCATAATATTTGTTTGTCGCACCGTTCTGTTTAATTCTAGAATTAATATGTGTTAATTTATATAACAATGTACTCTTTTATATATATATATATATATATATATATATATATATATATATATATATATATATATATATATATATATATATATATATATATATATATATATATATATATATATATATATATATATATATATATATATATTTTCGTGATTTTATTCTTTTGAATTTTGAATATAGATTGTATCATTATGCAAACAACTAACAGCTTTAGCCACGTGGCTTCTGCATATATTGAAGGTACTCATCTTTTTTCCCATTGTATTTTATTCCCAATTTTCCTGTTACGGGTCGATATTTGTGTTTATTTGCCAATCGTAGTCCATAACGATACGATTCTATGTTATATTCCCTTAAATCATATTTGACGTTCCACGTTTTCGCGAAAACTTCTTCCCCTGATTTATTCATGATGAGGATTGCTGCAGAATATATCACATTTATTCAAGATTAGTTACAATCATGGTTACTTTAGGTCGAGATCAAACTACCTTTTTGCCAGTGTTTCCTCATACTAGGGTACTTATTCGTTAGACGTAATTCGATACATCTAAAGCTCCATATTAACCAATAAAGAATATTTACTTTTGAATGGAATATAAGGCAAATTCAGGTCGAGGTTGAACTACTTTTTCACCAGTGCCACCTTGCACTTGGTTATTTGTGTATTCAAACGTAATTCGATTTTCTAAAGTTCCATACAGGCTTAAAAGTATTGAGACTTTCAAGAAACTACCTCTTTTTTCAATTTAAAGAACGATATATATAAATCCTTGGATATTTACTCTCTGACTCATAGTTTTACAAAATATCAATACACTACTAATTTATTCATATACACTTGTCAAATAATAATTGATCAACCTAGACATAACACTTCAGATAATATTGGTGGGCTCTTCTATTACTTATTTTGACGGGATTATTTATATACACAGTTTCTTCCACGGACATCGGCTTTCAATTTCAATATGGGTGCATCGTCTGGCAGTGCCGCCTTTGAGTTTGAGGATGTCAACATATTCGTAAGTCAATAATTTTCCCATGATGATACGTGGGGACTGAGAAATATGAGCTCATATACTACGTTATTTTTATCATTTTCTGTCGTATTCAAATGCATTAAATATACTAATAATCGGTTTGGGAGGTTCAGGCCTTCCAATGTGGCAGTTATGTAATTCCTTCGCATATTTTGTCAAATGACTTTTCGGCACCATTCAGATAATGAAAACGGGTCATTCATTGTTCTTACTACGGAAAAACTTAAGTTTATGTGTGATTGGCAACAACATAGTTGCTCGCGCACGATTACATCGAAGCCGGGGTATATTTTGATTCAGAAACTTTCGTCTTGTTGGAAGAAATTCGGGATTATTTTCTTTACGTCTTTATAATCTCTCGGGGTGATTTGAAAAATAGCGGATCCTGTTGCGGGGTTTATTGGGTTTAGGTATGTGTTATTTACGCAGTTGATGTATAGGGCCTTAAGGAAGCTTTCTCCTTTTAGCATATGTCCTCGGTCTATTAGAATGGAGAGAAATTTAATGGGCCAATTTGTAGTGACGTTATTATCATTCTGATCATACCAAATGTTGTCTGCGATGTACTCGGATAATAAGGCATTCTTGGTCATTGTGATTCTTTGTATTAAAATTTGGAATGCTAGGTTGGCGCTTAGCCTAGTATATTCTATCGTTCTTATCATTGTACGTGCACTAAAATTATAATGAAATAAGGTTGCTATTAATCTTAGGATTATTCTGTCTTCCAAGATTTTCCTTGGAGATTTTAAAAGGAAATGTAGTGTGGGGCAATCCAGATTTTCCACCGTTTTGATAAGAACCCATTCTTTTAAGGAATCATTAATATTATCAATGCTATGGCTTTTCTTGAGTTTCCATGAGGTTATATTTTCTAGTCTACAACTACTTAACTGTGGCTGGCTCGGGAATCTTATCATAGTTTCTGCCGTATCTGGAAATGTGTATTATAAAACATTTATCAATGATTACATAGTAAATGATTACGTTATAGTAATATATTTTCAAAGTAATTATGTTAAGTTATAGTAGTTTAATGTATAGCAATGAATACATGATAGATGTATTCTTTTTAATTTAATCCTGATTATCATGGATTATAATCATCAATTTGGCCTTTTTATGTTTTTTATTTAATTTTTACAAGTATTTTTGGGTTCCTTTTCCTGTTCGAGTTGTTCTTCGTAAGGAAATACTTTGGCACGGCGCTTGACCACAAAATAATAAGACTGTGTTCCTGTGCCCTTTCAACGTATTCCCCGCGTCTTGGACTTCTTGTCCATCTTCATTCCAGATTCCCGTATGGTTATTCTTGTTAAAATGATTCTTCTAATGGTAGGGGTAATGTAGAGTAATTCTTGCGGGTCATTTTTCATAGAGAGATGAGTTGATCTTTTCATGAGAGTTCCCAGGTCAAACGGTTATGACAAATGGGATAAAAGCATCACAGGTCACAACCGTTGACCAGCGGACCCCATGGCGTAGGGTCATTTCTTTTAACTGTAGTTTATAACTCTTTTACATCTCCTAACTGGGTAGTAGTTTCTCATAGAGAGCTAAGGCCTAATGGAGATGGGAATGGAATAATGACACCATTGATCACTCCCATAAGCCACGGCTTCCCACGATTGAAGGTTCATTTGTTCAAGGATTTTGCCGAAATGCAGTTATAGTTCCTTGTTAAGCGGTTCCTTGTTATGCACTTCTCGTATCTGTATAGTTGTTTCTCGAAGGAAGGTGCGAGCCACGGATTAATGTAGAGGGATAATAGACACGACATCAACGCTTGGCCACAACCTCCTATGACTGGGGGTCAGTCCATTTTTACAAATCTCGCTTCAATTCAAATAGCCATTTTGAATAATCATCCTGCGTTGATTTCTGAGTATTTCGTGGGGCTTTTACGGATTATTTGGTTATTTTGTTCTTATAAAAGAGTTTCGCCGTGTATATTGAGCTTTTATTACTTATCGAGAGTAAAAAAGATTTTTAATGTTATTACCGTCCGGAGTGTGAGGGGTATCCCTACTGAATTTTGGCTTAAAGTGTCTTTTTACTTAGTTTTGAGTGGGTCCTTGAGTATAAATTGTTAAAGAGAGAATTGTAGTACTTTTTACGGGGGGGGGGCATAATTAATATTTTGTTCATTTGACCGTTCATGTGATTATCTTAATTTTTTTTTAGTGACGGCTAAGTTCTCTGTCTAAAGTGTTGTGACGGAAATAGTTATAGTCGAAACTTGTAAAAGGTCTTATTCTCTGTTAATCCCGTCCACACTAGTACTAAATAAATGCAAACGAGAAATTAACAGAAAGAAAAATGGTACACTTCTGAAAGAGCTGGGTTCAATTAATGCGAGAACTGACGATAAATTTGAAAAAGTTCTAAAATTTTCTTTTAGGATTTAATGTGGGCATTCGATCCCTGTTTTCATGCACAAATATGAATACTTGGTGAATCCTCATATCCAACAATCTTTTGATCATCCGTAGTTATCGCGTATCCTGCCAACGTAAACAAATTTCATTACGACAGAAGTTTGAAAACACAAACTTATCTTCTAAGGCCATCGAAAACTAAGGCGTTTATACTTATTACAAAGCAATAGTAACCTATTAAACTGTAAGGTATAAAGAAATAGTAAGCTATTAAACTGTAAGGTATTTTTATTTATTGTCACATTTTAGTCAGCTTTGATTAAAGAGTTTTTTTTTTCATAATTTCCTGCTATTAAACTACCGATTAATTTATTTTCCTCAGTCTCGCACCTGATTAATTTAAAGGGAGTTAATTTATCTTATATTGAAGGCTGTTATTCCTTAATTGCTTGTTTTGATGGCTATTTCTTAAGTTAGTTCGAATTAAGAGTTGTACATTGACGTTTACTCAAATAATATCGTTAGAATATGTAGGACTAAACTCCTTATTTTAGGCCATTCCAGAATTACGCAAAAATTGGTGGAAAACGAAGCCTAGTTAATAAAGAATAAATTTTCCAGTTCAAATGAGTTAAAAAAAACGTATCAACATTTAATGTGTCGACTTATTCTGCTTCCGTGGCAGAGATATTGCCACGTGGCAGAGGTACTTATATTCATGTGCGATATTACCTAAAAATTTTTGCTAAGCATGGCGTAAGGCATAAAAATTTATTTACCTTATATTGTTTTAATCATAAATTTAGTCTAGGTGGCTAGAGTTCTTATTTTGTTTAGCGTGGGCCATTTTTTACACAAAACTAAGGGTTCTATAAATTCTAATTCCATCATTTTCTTTCTCTTTTACGCAAGCAATTGAAGTTAATTAGTTTTTGTGTCTTTACTTATCACGTCCTTGAAAGGAATTTGTCCGCTTTGCTTATTCTGATTTCATGGTTCCACGCGTCAGTGCCACGAAGGTGCCACACGAAAGTGCCACGCGACAAGGGGGGAGGGGTTCATACATTTGAATATAAAATTAACAATATTCTCTGTTACTTTTTTTTAGTTCTATCGTGATATTTTACAAGTTGGAAGCTATCAGAGTGTTGTAATGGTTTTGGAGCAGACTTGCTCTGATTTTTGAATTGCTTTAGTCTCTAAGGTACAAAATGTTAATTACCCTAAATTTAATACGTATTTTCTCCTAGCTTGGTATTTTTTTTTACAGATGTTTGTCTTAAAGAGAAACTTCTTGTGATACTTTAGATTTATCGCGATACTTTCTACCCTTTTGTCTTTTCAAGAGACAGTTATTTCTCATCTGATGTTTACCATAGTCACGATTTGCAACAAGTTTAGGTTAATTTTTATGGCTTCTCCCATTGTTTGATTATATTTTTGATATATTCTTGTGTCACTTTCGCCTCTGTATAAATACTTACTACGTTTTTCTTATTCTCAGTTCATACTTATATGTTTCAAAGAACTTGGTGTTTGAACCCTTTAAATAGCCTAAATTTTTTAAAGTTGATTCTTATGCATAGTACATAGCATAACACCACTGTGTTACGCTCATTTCTCAAGGGAGCATGATTTGGTAAGAGTTGGGTGCCGTGATCACCTCACAAGGTTAGTAAAAATTATTAAATATTGTGGTCTTGATTCAACGTTCAAGAATTACGGTAATATTGGAGAGGATTGTTTATTTGTATTTTAACTCACTATTCTGCAATTGATTTCGGCTGTTAGTCTGCGCATTGGCAGGCTTATATTTGTCCAATTTTGACCTACCCGGCTTACAATAAACCTTGCAGAACCAGTGTCTTTTGTGAAAACATACATAATTTGGATTACACATTATTTTTCCGCCATTCCTCGAGAACTAGGCTAAAACCACCCCATTATTCTTACAGTCGTAAGAACTATAGCGCGGATTTAGTTTCAAAAGTTCCCGTTAACGAAACGGAGGGGGGCTTTGTCCTATCTCTTAGGATATTTGGCTTATAATTTTCGCAATTGACCACTTGTTGACAAGGGGCTTGCGACATGTTTGTGTCGGCGTACATATTATTGGTTTCTAATTCATTCTCTGGAAGACTAAGGTTACACGTATACATTTCTTTTGTTTTTAGGATATTCAGTTTAATAATTTTTGCATTATGGTTGACTCCCTCTAGGTTTTTATTAATTCTACGGGTTATCTTTTATAGGATATATATATATATATACTTTTTTTTTTTTATATATATATATATATATATATATATATATATATATATATATATATATATATATATATATATATGTATATATATATATATGTATATATATATATATATATATATATATATATATATATATATATATATATATATATATATATATATATATATATATATATATATATATATATATATATATATATATATATATATATATATATATATACATATATTAGATATACATATATTAGCTATGATTTTTTTTTCTACTTTTTGAGTTTACGGGCCATTCCTATGGTTTACCTGCGGTAATTCTCGATTTATTCCAAGCGGTGAATTTTTGATTTATGCATTAATTCTTTAGCGACTTCCTTTCTTTTACAAGGTATCTTTCTTTCTTTATCTAGGTTCTGCAACAGAACAATATTTTTATTGTTAAGCTCATGAGACATTAATCTATTTGTATTTATTATTGCTTTTATTATGTCGCCATACTGAAGTTATGGTGGTTATACCAAGAGTCATTACGCTATTTAATTGCACGATATAGGGTGCCATAAATATCTGCATTTTTGGGCTTACGAATAGCCTTTTTCACTAAAATGCCTGTTCTACATGAATAACATATGACTGGTTTCTAAACTGCAAACGACAATTATTGAACTATTTTTATTCAAGGTGATTATCACACTTGACTTAAAAGGTATGTGAACTAAATTTGGATTATACCATGCAAGAAATACATCAAATTGAAGGGATCAATAGATTAAGGCCATAAAACTTTTCTTTTCAGGTCTTCTTATGTTTTACGGATTTCTGGGGCTTATTTTTAACCTTAAGAATTATACTGCCCTTGAGGTTTTGTTTGTATCTACGGACATGCTTCCTAGTAAGGATTATATCGCGTTTATCTAGGTTGAAATTTACAAGCCAAAATCAGTATTTTAAATGCTAAAATTTTGATTTATTTTTATGTTCAGTGTATTGATTTTTTGTTTTTGTGTTGCTTCAATTTTTTGGCGATTAGGTGAATTGATTACTTATTAATAGGAATATTTTTAGAACATAAAACAGCACACAGGTCAATCAATCCAATCTTTAATGTTTCGAGGTAAGAGGAAAGTTTTTTTTGAAGTTGAGGAAAAGGAATACGCCGATATATCGATTGAATTGCGGTTCATTTTTCTGTATACGCTAATGTTGGTTAGTTGAACCGATATTTTCATTGGTTCCTTTGAATTATGTTTCAGATTAAAAGGATTAATAACATCAGAAGGGATTAATAATATCAGCCGCACCTTTCCCTTTTGAAGTGTGGCTTTAAGTAAAGCCAAAATGTTGATTATCTATTTAGTTTATGAGGGGGGGTGATTAAGTTTGCCCCCTACCGATTACCTTAGTCATTAAACGCTACGTGTCTTATAATTGGCTGTGGCGATAATACTAATGATGACAAGATATTGCTAAGATAAGGTTTTACTTTTGACTAGTTGTGTAAACAGCTTGTCAAGACTTCCATGCCTCAATAATAAAAATACTAAATATGTCATTTGATGAAGGTAAGAGAAAAAAAGGTTGGGATATTCTACAATTCAATTATTGATTATGTTGATCGCGTGTAGTTTTTTTTCGACTTTGGATAAAATATCAGATAAAATTAGTTGCTAAAAATGTAGGATTGACCCTGTGTTAGTCGTTAAAATTTTTTTTTTGTTTTTCAAATTGCTTCTAACAGGGCAATGACGCTCTAGTATCTTTTTTGAGTAGTAGGTGCCTCGATAAAATCTTTAGTTCGAAAATAACCTTTGGTACTTTAGCTTAATGAATCAAAGGTGACTCAAATAAGTTCAAAAGTGACATCTTCTTCAAAGGTGACTCATGAAGATGATTTTACAGCCAAAGTTCTTTCAAATTTTAGTTTTTTTGTATTTCGAGGTTTGATATACTGAAAGAGTTTCTTTAAATCCACATTTTAAATACTCAATTAAGATCAAAAGTAGCGCTGAATTAATTTGATTTGGGGTTGTGCATTGGTATGCAATTGAATTCAGTACATGGAGAGCCCTAGTGATTGTCATGTTTACCTACTCCAGGGGCTACCTGGGACAGGTAAACTAGGACAGCTGCTTCAACTATACTTTAGCTTCTACGGCTGAATCCAAAATACAGTATCTCGTTCAAAATACAGGAAATACTGTATTCTGTTCAGCAGAAATACAAGTCCTCTAGTTTAACGTGAATTGCGCACGAGGTATTAGATTATCGCTATACTCTTGCTTACACAATTTACTATACTAAACTTAAAAAAAATTTTTGGGTATTTAGGCGAGAAAAAGAATTTTACCTCCTTTTTGAGTTTAACTAACAGCCATGATCAATATTTTCTTAGATTTCTGTATCGTCCAGTAACGGATGCGTTTTGGACGTTCCTTGTGGTGAAGAGATCTTTTAGGAGCCTTTGGCAGTCGTATCATTTACTTGAATGGCGGGGTATGGAGTCCTAGTAGTCGCGTTGTCATAAGTTGGAGGGTTTTGTTGAACAGATTCCATTTGGGGGTTCATAAGGGGACACTGAGCTTGATTTGGAATTGTGAAATACGAAGGTTGTGTTGGCCCTTCGTTGTAATTGTTAACAAGAATATTTTTCAATTGGGGGTTGAGGGGCAGGTTAACTTCAATTTTAAAATAGGTTTCCGACATTTTCTCTAAGTTTGAGCAAAATTCTCTTTGTTTTTGCAATTCTCTGTTGATTCTGGCTTTGTTTTCCTTCAGTTGTTTTTCTAAGCTCTCCTGTCGTAGTTTAATTATTTCTTTCTTTGCTTTTAAATGGTCGTATTTATGCTGTAAGTTTAGGAGCTTTACTTGTTCACCAGTGCTTCTTGTACCGCTCTTGTTGCATATAGGACAGTACTGTTTCTATAATCTTCCACTTTTTTACCGATTTCTTGCATTTACCGATTTTTACCGATTTTTACCGATTTCACTTCAATTGCAAAATAGGTTTCCGACATTTTCTCTAAGTTTGAGCAAAATTCTCTTTGTTTTTGCAATTCTCTGTTGATTCTGGCTTTGTTTTCCTTCAGTTGTTTTTCTAAGCTCTCCTGTCGTAGTTTAATTATTTCTTTCTGTGCTTTTAAGTGGTCGTATTCATGCTGTAAGTTTAGGAGCTTTACTTGTTCAGGTACCAGTACTTCTTGTACCGCTATTGTTGCAGATAGGACAGTACTGTTTCTATAATCTTTCACTTTTTTACCGATTTCTTGCATATAAAGCTTGCAATTTTAGGAGCTTATCGAGATAATTATATCCCTTAACAAGCGTGGCGTCACTTATTGATTCCATTTCATTCTGGATTTTTAGAGCCTGATCCTTAACTTCCATAAACTCAGTCTCGATTAATTTATATATTTGTTTAGGCACAAGGATCTCATTTATTTTTTTTGTTTTTTTTTTCCTTGGAAGCCTTAACTTCACTAAGAGGTTTGAGTATGGCTTCTATCATGTTCTCGATTTTCAGTCTGTCTGTTATCAATTGTGCCGAAGCATCTAAGTGTTTCGATCGCCTCTGAAATAGTTGGTCCATAGTCGTTCCGTTTGTAACGAGGTGGTACCAGGTTTTGTTTTTTTTTGGAGGAGGGTTGAACAGTTCTTATTCTGATTCTACCATCAGGGTTTTCTATCGAGCCGGAATTCAGTTTTTCTGCAAAAGTTAGCTATTAACTTCCATCAACCTTTTACAGATAGGTTTTATTGAATTGACGTATCCAAACACATTTGTTTTAAGGTTTTCTTTTTTTTGCTTGTTTAACCTACTTAAATTTGCCTTAACGTTATTTTATGAGTTTTTGGGTACTTGATCTCTAGACGTACTTCCACTTATCTGGTTTTTTAATCACTCTACCGGATTTTGTGGTAACTTCCTCTTCACTTTCTTGTGTTTTATTCTTTTTTGACTTTCCCATAGAGATTAGGTCAAATTTCTTGTATTGCTTCAATAGAAATTTTAGACCTTTTTATTTGGCTTCTTTCGCATGAGCCGTAGCCGAAGTTAGTTTTCGCCTTCGTGCATCTTAGGGTTTGTCTGGAACTGATTCCTCGTCTGATTCAGTAGAACTGGTCTCTGAAGATTCATTATTAGGGCCTTTCGGGGTGGTCCTTTGCGATTTTGGAGTATCACCTGCCCTTGCTTCATATATTTCGTCTCCTCTAGAGGTAGACAGTTTATTTTCCATTTCTTCGTGCTGAACTCTTGTTTCGGGGGAGTTAAAAGATTCTTGAGAACTCTGATAGGAGTCAAATGTTTGTGGAGAGTGTCTCCATTGTTTGAACGCCATATTCTCAGGGGGGGGGGGGAGTATTTTCTGTAGCATGGTCTGTCTCCAGGAGGATGATTCCTTGGGCTTAACTTTGGATACCGTTATGTGATAATATTGTCCTAGATTTTCGTCTGTTGGAGATTCCTGGGCCCAAGGCAAGGTACTTTGCCTTGTTTTTATAGGATAATTGATTATGTCTATAGCTTCTCTCAAATTGTTCTTGTTGTGTCCTTCGGTAGGGTTTTCTTTATTTTTACACCAGGGGTTTCCATAGCCCTATTTAATTCATCCTGTAACGATAGGGGTCTCTCTATCAGGGTCGCTGGTGATACCATATCATCTGGAAACCTTTTGGGGGGACAAGGGGTAGAAATTCTATCGTGAAAAAATTGGCTTTTTGGGGATAACGTATAGTCTAACTCTTCTGAGCTCTCTGACAATGAACTTTTTGGACCTTTTGGGGGTTTTTTTGCTACTGGTGTTAAATATTTTCTTTTGGGGACGACTAGATTTTTCATAGCTAAGAATTCTTCAAAGTTTTCCTCGACGCTATCATTTTCGAAATAATCTTGTTTGAAATTAAAAGGTTTTAACTCGGCTAGCCTTGACTTGGGGAACTTGTCATCCGTGTCAGGCGAATTGGTAGATGAGGGCTGGGATACCCATTTGTCCGGGAATTTGGCTCTTTTTATGCGGCTAACATGCGCCTTATAGGTTCTTCCGTTGTCAGAGTTTATCATTTTAAAAGTAAAATCATTGTCGTATTTTTTTAATATTCTGTAAGCTCTCGAATATTTATTGAAAAGTTTTTTTGCCTTCCATCTTTGCCTCATTTCTTAGGTAGACACAATCTCCTATCTTAAAATTTATGTTCCCTTTGAATCTGGGTTTATTTTTCAACTTTTGGTTTATTTTACATTTTCTAACTCCTGTCTAACTATCTTATAGGATTTCCTCATCCTATTTATAAACTCTTGTTTATAATCATCTGTATTATTGTAATACTGTCTGGATTCTATAACTTCCTGATAAGGTATTTTGAAATCGCAGCCGAATAATAAATAAAAAGGACTTTCTTTAGTAGTTTCTGAATAGGCAGTATTGATTACATTGGTTAAGTAAGGTAGGAATTGGTCCCAATCGTTTCTGTTGTCTTTTGTATAAATGCTTAAGATATTGGAAAATATTTTATGCCTATTTTCAATTTTCCCATTAGCTTGCGGATGATAGAAGGATGTTACCAATTTCTCTACGTTAAGAAAACTCATTAAATCTTTTATTACCTTAGAAACAAAATTACTTCCATTATCGCTTATAACCTTGCTAGGAACGCCAAATTTTAAAAATATTTTCGCTAGTGCTTTACTTGTAGCTACGCGCCTTGATTTTTCAATGCTTTAGCAAAAGTGAACCTGGAAAAGTGATTTATAACTGAAAGAATGCAAGTATGACCTCTGTTGGAAACAGGTAAGGCTCCACTGGTTCCATATAAATCAAATGAAAAAATATCAAAAGGGAACCTCGCTACCTGGACTCTTCCCATTGGAAGGTTAGAATAAGTTTGGGGATTTTCTTAAGTTACACGCTTCAAATGTACTTATAAAATCCTTAAGCTTTGTTAACGCCGACGGTACGTAAAAATGTTGTTTTTAGTTTTAGTTATTCCTAAGTTTCCACCTATATCTGAATGAATGTATTCAAAGGCAGGTATTATTAAGTTTTGGGGCAATACTGGGATTATTAAGGTTTGATTTCTATTTGTATCGCCTGTTACTATCCTGCAAAGGATATCCTTGTCTAAATCATAATAGAAATTATCTATTTCCCTTTTTAGGGCTTTGAACTTATCGGGCAGGTTATCAAAATTCACAAAATAATTAATGAGATTCAAACACATCTCATCCTTGATTTGGTTTCTCTTAATGTTTGTCAGCGATAAGGGGCAATGATTAACCTCGTTTTCTTCAACTTGAATTTTAGGATTTTAATTTTTGTGTTTTCGTTTACTGGAATGGATGGCATTTATTACTTTGTTTCCATTATCGGAGGAGTTATTTTCGGGGTATCTACTCAGGTAATCACAGGGGGCATTTTGTTTACCAGTCACATGTTCAAATTCGTAATCCAGATCTTGGATTTTCATTAACCATTAGTTAAGATTCCCGTTGTATTTTTGAATGTGCTTAGGTACTGTAAGCTTTCATGGTCCGAACGCAACTTAAATTTTCGACCCACTAAATAGTGTCTAAATTTGTCCAAATGGTAAATTATAGATAGTAGCTCTAATTGCGTTGCAGAATAACTGCTTTCGCCTTTTGATAAAGTTCTACTTGAATAACAACTTTCTCTATATACTGAGGGGGTTTCTGTAGGGGATTGGGGTAGTCTTCTACGTAAATTAATTGGGAAAGGATTCCACCGATGCCAATAGCTGAGGCGTCGGTGGTGACTACAAATTGTCCTTTCTCGAAATCAAGTAGCAGCAATACTGGTTCAGAAGTAAGTGCTTTCTTGAGAGTGTCGAAGGAAGTTTGAGCTTCCTACGACCAGGTAATATTTTGGGGGGTCCATTTAGTTAGATGTGTTAGAGGTTTTGATATTTGGACGTAATTACGTATGAATTTTCTAAAATAACTAGTCAAACCGAGAATTGCTAGCAATTGTTCGATAGTTTTTGGGGTTTGAGGATTTCTACGCATTTTATTTTGTCGGGGTCTGGTGATATTTGACCTTGGGTCAATATCATTCCCAAAAATTTTACCCGTGCCCCAGCCATTTAAACATTTGCCTCTCAATTACTTGGACTATCTGTCTTAGCTTTTCTCGGTCTACAATTACCCAGCCCAGTCTTGATGCAACCTATGCAACCTATTGCCCAAAATACGTGATAACTTCAATTCAATATAACCCGTGATAACCCGTGCCCCAGCCATTTAAACATTTGCCTCTCAATTACTTGGACTATCTGTCTTGGCTTTTTTCTGTCTACAACTCCTGCCATTTACCCGTGCCCCAGCCATTTAAACATTTGCCTCCCAAATACTTGGACTATCTGTCTTGGCTTTTCTCTGTCTACAATTACCCAGCTCAGTCTTGATGCAACCTATGCAACCTATTGCCCAAAATACGTGATAACTTCAATTCAAAATCAACGGACACGGTCCTATTATATATTTAGGTTGAATTTACTTTTTCGGGCCTAAATTTCAGATTACCTTCCCTGAATTTCTCAAAAACTTTGGCTAATGTGGCTAAATGATCCTCTGGGTTTTCTCCTACACAAATTACATCATCCACAAAATGAATGATATTCTCTACACCTCGTAATAAATGTAACAGAGGTCTACAGAGTGCACTTGAACTAGTTTTATGTCCGAAGGGTACTCTTAAATATTCATAAGAGCCACACTCAGTTGTAGAATATGCCATTTTATGAACGTCATTATCTGCTATCTTGACTTGATGATAGCCTTGTGTGAGGTCGAGAAATGTAAAAATTTTGTTTTTGGTTGAGATGGAGTCTAGAATTTCGTCGATTCGGGGCAGGGGAAACTTGTCGCTAACTACTTGCTTATTTAGAGCTCTTTAGTCCACTACGAGCCTAAATTCCTTGTTCTTTTTTGGCACAAGTATAACTGGGGCTGAATACGGGCTTATACTTGGTCGTATGATATTATTTCTCTCTGACTCGCGGATTTTATTTTTTAAGCAATTTTTGTAGGGATGAGGGATACGATAGGGTTGTTTAGCTACAGGCAACCCTGGAGTTTGGATAGAATGTTCATAGAAAGGTATCAATCCAATGTCCTCTTCACATGTAGAAAACATATCTCTGAAGTTCCAGAGCAATTCGCATAATTTTTCTCTTAATTCCGTATCTTGGATATGATCTAATTTAAATTTTTCCAAAAATTGGGATCTTGTTAGTGGGTACCTATCCTTTGGATTTCTATCATTAATAGTATTAACTAGGCTTCTTCTGGAGTTTTTACACTCGTTTAGCTCACACTCAGAAATCACTTGTATTTAAACGAGACATGTTCCCTTTTTTAATGTAATTGTATCATTTTCATGTGTATTTGTCAACCAAATAAAACCTTCTCCTTTTTCATATAAAATGATCTGTTCTTCACAAAATAGATTTTTGGTGATTTCTCCACACGGGGATGCAAACCAAATTTCGGATTTGTCATTTACGGGGGTGACCATTTGTGAGATCTGAACTCTTTGCATTGTTTTTGGTTGAATCTCTGTCTTGCGCACTGCGAATCCATAATATTTTTCTTCTGAATAATTTCCTATTAAGTTAAGATCGGCGCTTGGTTGCGTCAAATCTTCTGCTAGTGGGTTTGGCTTTAAGGGGATGGCGTTGAGGTTTATTATCTCGTTCCATAATTCTGCTATTTTCTTATTTTCTGTTTGCCTATACTCCTGCATTTTCCCTATTTTTGCTCTTATTGACTCGATCCATTTGCCACTGGAATTTCTCCTACAGGATGATAAATGGGGTACAAAAGACTTGATTCTATTCACTGTTGCTTCTCCTTTCTCCACACGTCGGAGAATAGGATCGGATGGATATACGAGTCTGTGATTCGCTATATGTAATAACACTTTATTAGATTTTAAAAAATTCGCACCAATTATAGCCTCATACGGAAAATTCTTGCATATTATGAAGTTGGTAGGAAAAACTTTATTATATTTTGTCACGTCTAGGCGTATTGAGCCTATTGCTCCCAACCTATGGCCTGTGCCACTAGTTAAACTAGGAATGTTAAAAATTTTCCGTCGCTTGATATATACTGGTAATTTATTAAATACATTCGAGTTTATTATATTGACCGATGCAGTGGAATCTATCAGCGCTTTGAAGTAAATACTTTCAACACCAAATTCATTTAATATAGGTAATATATCGTTATTATCACTTAAAGAAGGTACAACTACTGGAAGGGACCTATAAAAAATACTGGCCTCCAGGGTCCCGGTTAATTTTCTTGGGGGCCTGATTCGTTTCCCTGTGCATTTATTTGATAGGTTGGTGTTTGACATTGGGGTTCGGTGGGAACTTCCCTAGCAAGCTGATTGACATTTGATTGTCTTGGTTGCCACGTATTATTACGCGGATTGGAGTTTCCTTTGCTGACGGCTCGTGGCATTTGTTCATTTTGCATTGACGAAAAATTTCTACCCGTCGGAAAAAATATCCTCTGTTATCACTCGAATTTCTGTTAAATCTAGTAGGATACACTGTCCGAGAATTAAATTGGTACATGTTTTGCCGCGTATTTGGGTTGCGGAAACGATAATTATTTTTTCTGTTGGGAGGAGGGCTTGCACATTCCAATCCCTCTTGGTAGGGGTTGCGGAACAATGGCATGCGTGGGGGGATAATCCTATAAATTTCTGACCCATTGGCATTTAAGTTTGTTCTCCCGAACAAACGGTTATTAAATCTGGGGGTTGCTGGTGTATAGTTGTTTCTAGTACGCCATTCCCTGGCAATATGTCCCTGTTTGTTACATGCGTAGCTTATAATTGGGGGGCTATTTACGAAGTTTGCCGTATTCGTGGGTACGAAACGTACGGCTCTTGGCCTGGTAGGGGTTGAGGATCTATTTCGACTTGGTTTTGGGGAATTATCTCTCGAGAAAAATGCGGTTGAAACTCTTCGTGATCGCTCTGGAGTTGATTCTCTTACATTATTTATTCTTGATTTATTGTGACTGGCCAAGACCGTGTCAATTTCTACCATTCTCTCAACTTTCTGAATAGCAGATTCTAATGTTTGAATATTTTTGTATATTAATATTCGGTACAGTTTGGGGCTCAATCCTTGCAAAAAGTGTTTAGCACAATTTTATCATATAAGCTGCCAGATTCTTTCCCATATTTTGCTTCTATTGATACCATTACTTTGTGTAGGTATTCCCTAACATTTTGGGTTTCGTCGAAACATACAGTTCCGTGCTTCAATTTGTGTGTTGAACTGGTCTCAACAAATCTTTCTCGGAATGCTTTTAGCAATTTTTCTATTTAGTTTATTGGAAGGTTTTTATCTTCTCCTATGGTGTTCTCTATTTGTTTTAAAAATTTTAACGCTTGCCCTTTTAGTCTCATTAACAGCAAGCCTACTAATGATTTTAAATCCGTTTGAGTTACTTCTACAAATTGGTTTAATTGGATACTAAATTCATCTACGTCTGGGTCTCCATTATATGAGGGAAGGGATTTTGAAATTTCCACTGTTTTGGCAATAAGTTTTGTTTTAGCAATTGTTCGTTTGGATCTAACGACATATTGGCTAGTATTTTCAAAAATAATTAAAATTCGGCACTAAGGTTTTTTTTTATATTACTCAAATTTGACACTTTCAAATTTCGCTTATCTTATGAAGGGCTTCTATATATTTTTTTCTTAGGGAGTATACTTTTTTTGTTACTATCTTAAGGGGACTTAGGCCTAACAAAATATAGCTCCTTCTCTATGTGTAGTATTTCTCAGTAATCTTTAAGGGGAAATTTTGTCCTTGTGTTTTGCTCCGTTAAAAAGAGCCGCGCCAATTCTAATGGGGGGGGGTGTTTCGTTTAATTCTTTTGGTGGGGTTTTGTATATTTTTTACCATAGTTTGAGGGGGAAATTCTTGTGGTGGGTGATTAAGACAGTGGGTCAATTGGGGAGCTTATATCAATAGCCATACGGAGTCAAAATCAGATTAAATGGACTCAGATTCCCTAGAGAGTGGTTGGAACCACAAGGACTAATTATCTTGAGAAATACTAACATGAAGAGACAAAATTAAGAAAGTAATGTATCTATTTTTACTCACATTAGCGGTACAAAGCTGGTTCAGGAATATCAAAATTATCTGCATTAAAATTCACTGTCATAGGCACTCGGATAATGTTACACACTGGGGCATATACAATGCAACATGTGTCTATCACTGTTCTGTTAATAATTGTCAAAAGTTAGATCACTTACATTAGACTGCTCTCAAACTCTACTCGAAGACTCCTCTAGACTCATTTTAGACTTGTTCTAGACTCATTATAGACTGGCGCAAAATTGCTAAGTTTTAACTATCTATCCTCTCCGATTTTGCCAGAGGTTACATTCAGGCGTTGCTAAAAAAAAGTGTTACATTGGTTCTATTGGTTCATAGTATTTCCTAAATTTCTATTGGGCAGGGAATACACCAATTGGCTACTTTAACTTCTATACGATTTATAGCTAAACGAAATCACTTTGGAATTTTTCTTGACAAAACAAAGTGTTACTTTTGTAATTTTTTTGCTAACGACATGTCACTTAGTTTCCAGATAGCTTAGAGTTATATACTTTTAAGACGAGACACCTCTAAGAAATTGAACATGTTAGATGGTTTAACAGTTACGGAGCTTGGTGATCCACCCGTCTTTTAAATTGTCACCCCTGTTGAAGTGGCTTATGTTTCACTTGCTGCGTTGCTACGATCATCTACTTTATCTATCACTTCAAACGAACGCCCGACTCATCTTAGTTCCAACTGCAAATAAGAAAAAGTTCCAGAGGTAGATCTCGCGCAAGACGGGTGTACGTTATCTGCTGTGGACTCACTACCAGAAATCTTAACCCCAATGAAGCTCCACTCATCACCCTGGTCATAACACCCTGGAGACAACTAACGGCACTGACGTCTCGTTCCCACTACGCTGATAAATACACTTTTGATAAATACAAACCAGTACAATTGATTTAACATGAATTACGTTTTTTTGTCTGAGTTATAGGTCAAATTTCAAAAGTACCACATAACTCTAGCTGCCGAGGCAGAGCAGATTCTTGCCTTCGTGAGGCAGCTGATCTGGGGCTGGTGAAACATTGTTCCGAGAAGACAGTATTCACCTTTGCAAACCTTGCTGGTGTTTCTGTTTCAAGACCTCTATATGAGCAGACAATTGAACCACGGTATATGAACTATTTGACTCTCTCATCATTCTTTCCATACATTTCTAAATATGTTGGAAGGTTTTATATTGTCCACATGCATTAATTTGGTCTTAGACTAATTGACGGTCAAAGTAATCTTGGAATAGTTTACCTTACTCGTATGCTAATGCCGCATTGGCAGCAAAGTAGACATCCGACATCTCTTTCACCAAAATCGATGCCAAATGGCTGCACCAGCAGTATTATGCTTAGAACATGGTCTGTGACGAAGTTAAAGAGTTTGGTTGCAGCCGTGCCAAACAAAATTTCTATTTTGAAGACGTGAGGAAGGCCAACCATTAAAAATCAACACAATTTCGGTGTTGCTGTAGAGCTCCTTGAACATACTGATAATTTTCATGGGCACACTGGTAGATTATGTGATCAGCCACCGTGACTGTCTGTAATCACATTGAAAAAAAAGAAGGTAAAATACAACTTTATTTTATATTTAAGGGTTTTCTCAAATTGTACGCATTAGCTCGATAGCAAACAAAACAACAGGCCGACGGCCAGTGGGAAGAAAGGAAAAATAAAAAAAGCTACGAACATCGTGCTAGCATAAATCTAGTGGTCTACAGCGCTAAATATAGAAAAAAAACTATATAAAAGAGAATAAAGAAGAAACTAAAATAACCTGTAAAACCTAAAATATAACAAAAAATTTAAATCTAAAATAATAAAAAGATTAATAAAAAGATAATTTAATAAAAAAAATATGTAACATAATATAAAAATATAATATAATAAATATAACATATATAATTAATATAAAATTAATATAATTTGTTAAATATAATGATCAAAATAATAAAATAAAGAAATCAGAATGATGAGATTAATAACAATAATAAAAAACGACAAGTCAACTATTTGAACAACAAAACCCTATTGATATATATATATATAGAAAAACTCTTAACCAAGTTCCTTAGAGCACGAAAAACATAGCATGCCAACGTAGCATGAAAGCAATGTCAACACCCTGCAACACTGTTGCAATCCAGTTGAACTTATTTGAAGAGCTTAATTGATTAAAGTATTTAAACAACAAAACTGAATTGTCATTTGTGTTTTACACGGCGTGTGTTTTTCGGCTAGTAAATTGCCATAGCCGTGATTCATTGTATTCCAATTAATTGCACGTTTCGATAGGTTCTTTTTCTGATTTTGAATTAGAATACAGTAAAATTTACCCAAAATCTATAAACTGAATTGGATGCACCAAAACTGCGACTAATATTTGAACAATGGCATTGTAGTGAATCTCTTGCAATGAGCGATTTCACTGAAGGCCCACTTTCAACTTCCCTGATTTTGAATGTTCAAACCTAAAAAACACAAAAAAAGCAATGTAAATAGTATTTTAGACCAAACTACTTCTTCATTTACAGAGTTTAAGAGAGAAAACACGGGAATAACTTGAATAAAACAGTGACAAAAATTTAAATAATAAAAATCCAAATTTTTCAAATTTATCCTCGGGAAAAAAGGTAAAGTTAAATTAAATTCAATGTAACATTTAAATAAAAAGAAAAAAAACATAAAAAAATACCCAATAAATAAAACTTACATTTATATAATTTTAATAATGCTACAACTCACATGGGGTAAAAGCGTTAATGAAGATGAAGGGGAATATAGATTAAATCCGATTTACAATAAATTAATTAGGGGGAAGGTCAAAATTTCAAACAGCATTGTGTTACTTAATAGGCCCCTAACAAGTGTCAACATTATGAGTCAAAGTAGGGATGAGGTCCGTGCTGGAAATTGTAAACAGACCACAGCTAAGTTAGCAAATAAAAAATCCATTTAATGTATAATAACTAAGTTTCTTTGACCTGTCGATAAATAACCTTAGGTTGCCTATACAGTTAAAATCATGGGGCTTATGTAAATTCTTTCAAATTAATATAGTATTAATTTTTTTAAGATCTCATTACAGTAGTGTACTATATTCACACACGACTGGCACACCAAATATGGGAGACTATTTGACTCCGACCAGAACTAATAAATATTAAAGAGGATACATAGATATTGTTTCTTCAGGAATTTGAGCTACATACAGAGATGTGTTACGATACTGTCAGTTTTTGTCGCATAATTCTTGCATGGACATGAATATAAAAATAAATCAAAATGACAATAATTTAAATAAATTTTCTTTTATTTGGAAGGAATGAAACCGGTAAAGGGTTGAAATTTTAATCGCTTACCAAATAATAATAAATCTGAGGGAATGGAGACTCCCTTAGAGATACATAATTTTTTGGAGGGACTTCTTGATAATAATTATTTAAATTTCCGAAGAGAGTGAAACCTGAGGGGATGCAGACTGCCAGCCAATACCTTTTGAAAAGGATTACATAGTATTTGGAATATGCATAAAGTTGAAACTAAAAAAGTTATATACATTTTAGGCAATGATACGAGAGCCCTTTGAAATCCATACCCCAACTACCGAGGACCCCATCCTCAAAGGGCCCCTATAACCCTCCCCCAACTTTTTGGCCCATCACAAAATTTTTATTACTTTTATTAAGTGTTAAATTTTTTAACTTTTTTTTACTTTACTCTTTAACATACAAATGTTTTCAACTTTTTTTTACATGTCTTAAAAAGACATGAAATATACTTAAACCAAGAAAACCATATTTTGTATTTTCGAAATATGAAATGAGAATCATAGAAATATGTTATTAGTAATTTATACTATTATGAAAATAATATTTATAGTAACACTTTTTTTACTTGGAATATTTTTGACTTGGAGAATTTTTCAATTTTTTTATTTTATTTATGCGGCTGTACCAGTGGTACTCTGTGGCTGCTCATCGACACTACATAGTTTATGATCTATTTTCAATCAGTATTTTTTGTACATTGGAAGAATAAACACTTGCACATCATATTAAAAAAAATGAAGATGTAATATTCGAAGAAAGTGTGTGCACATGATAATGGAATCCTCGCGTTGAATGCTGCAAAGAAAAATGTCTTTTTATTAAAAAAAAAAAATATCAAAAATTAATTTAAAAAGTACTTTAGTATAGAACTAATTCAACTACTTGGTAAATTCCAAGTCTTTTAGTTGATGACTGAGTACCAAATATTAACAAGAAATGCACTTTTGCGTAGAAAAAACTAAGCTACATGGTAAATTTCAAGTCTTTTATTTGGTGACTGAACATTAAAAATTATTTAAAAAAGCACTTTTGCATAGAACAAAATCAGCTGCTTGGTAAATTTCAAGTCATTCAATTGATGACTGAACATAAAATTTGATAAGAAAACTATTTTGCACAGAAAAAACTCAGATAATTTTCAAATTCTAAGTCTTTTAGTTAGTGATTGAGTATCAAAAATTAATAATAAAAAAGTAATTTAGTATAGAGCAAATTCAAATACTTGATAAATTCCAAGTCTTTTAATTGGTGACTGAATACTAAAAGAATACTAAAAATACTAAAAGTTAATAAAAAGAACTTTTGCATTGAACAAACTCAGCTACTTAGTACAATCTAAGTCTTTTAATTGATGATCGAATATCAAAAATTAATTAAAAAAGCACTTTTTTGTGGAACAAACTCAGTTACTTGGTAAATTCCAAGTCTTTTAATTGGTGACTGTGTATCAACAATTGATAAGAAAACACTTTTACATAGAACAAACTCAGAGACTTGGTAAATTTCAAGACTTTTAATTGAAGAATGAGAATCAAAACTTAATAAAAAAAAGTTATTTTGTGTAGAAAAAACTCAGGTATATCGTAAATTTCAAGTCTTGTAATTGGTGACTAACTATAAAAAATAATAAAAAAAGTACTTCTGTATAGAAGAAATTCAACTAACTGGTAAATTTCATGTTTTTAAATGGTGACTGGGTATCAAAAACTAACAAGAAAACACTTTTGCATAGAATAAACTCAACTATATGGTAAAAACCAAGTCTTTTAATTGGTGACTGAGTATCAAAAGATAATCAGAAGGTACTTTGTTATAGAACAACTCACCAACTTGGTAAATTCCAAGTCTTTTAATTGATGCCTGAGTATGAAAAATTAAAAAAAGTACGTTTGCATAGAAGAAACTCAAGTAGTTAGTACATACCCAGTCATTCAATTGATGACTAGGTATCAAAGGAATTAAAAAGAAAACACTTTTACATAGTACAAACTGAGATACTTGGTAAATTCCAAGTCTTTAAATTAGTGACTGAGTACTAAAAATTATTAGAAAGCACCTCTGAATAGAACAAACTCAGCTAATTGGTACAATCTAAGTCCTTTAATTGATGATTGAATATTAAAAATTAATAAGAAAACACTTTTACATACAACAAACTCAGATACTTAGCAAATTTAGCAAATTCCAAGTCTCTTAATTGATGACTGAGCATCAAAAATTAATAAAAGAACACTTTTGTGTAGAACAAACTCAGATACTTGGTAAATTCCAAGTCTTTTAATTGGTGACTGATTATCAACAGTTAATAAGAAAACACTTTTGCATAGAACATACTCAGATACTTGGTAAATTCCAAGTCTTTTAATTGAGGCATGAACATCAAAAATTATTAAAAAAGTTCTTTTGTATAGAACTAACTCAGGTATATGGTAAATTCCAAGTCTTGTAATAGGTGGCTAACTATCGAAAATTAATAAAAAAAATATTTTACATAGAACAAACACAGCTAGTTGGTAAATTCCAAGTCTTGTAATTGGTGACTGAGTAATAATAAAACACTTTTGCATAGAACAAATTCAGCTATACGGAAATTACCAAGTTTTTTAATTGGTGACTGAGTATCCAAATTTAACAAAAATTACTTTGTTACAGAACAAACTCAGCTAGTTGATAAATTCCAAACCATTTAATTGATGTCTGAGTATCAAAAATCAAAAAAAGCACATGTGCATGGAACAAACTCAACTAGTTGGTAAATACCAAGTTCTTCAATTGATAAAAAGGTATGAAAGGAATTATTAAAAAATCAATTTTGCATAGAAAAAACTCAGCTACATGGTAAATTTCAAGTATTTTAATTGGTGACTGAGCATCAAAAATTAATAGAGAAGTACTTTTGTATAGAACCAATTCAGCAACTTGGTAATTTCCAAGTTTTTAAATTAGTGATTGAGTATCAAAAATTAATAAAAAAGCACTTTAGTATAGAAGAAATTCAAATTCTTGGTAAATTTCAAATCTTTTAATTGGTGACTGAGTATCAAAAATTGATTAAAAAATAGCAGTTTTACATAAAACAAACTCAGTTATTTGATATATTCCAAGTCTTTTAATTGTTTACAGAGTACTAAAAAATAATAAAAAAAAGCACTTTTGCATAGAACAAGATCTGCTACTTGTAAATTCTAAGTCTTTTAATTGATGATTGAATATCAAAAATTAATAAAAAATACACTTTTACATGGAACAAACTCAGATACTTGGTATATTCCAAGCCTTTTAATAAGTGACTGAGCATCAAAAATTAATAAAAAAAAGTACTTTTATATATAAAAAAATCAGCTACATGATAGATTTCAAGTCTTTTAATTGGTGACTGACCAAATATTAATAAAAAAGTACCTCAGTATAGAAAAAACTCAACTACTTAAAAAATTCCAAATTTTTTTATTGGTTACTGGATATACAAAATTCATAAAAAAGCACTTTTACATATAACAAACTCAGCTAATTGGTAAATTTCAGGTCCTTTAATTAGTGACTGAGTATGAAAAATTAACAAAAAAATAGTTTTGCATAGAACAAACTCATTTACTTGGTAAATTTCAAGTCATTTAATTGGTGACTGAATATCAAAAAGGAATAAGAAAGCACTTCTGCATAGAACAAGCTCAACTACTTAATGAATTTCAAGTCTTTTAATAGGTAATTGAGTTTGAAAAAATTATGAAAATATACTTTTGCATAGAACCTATATGATAAATTCCAAGTCTTCCAAATGATGACTCAGAATCAGGAATTAATAAGAAGCTATAACCAAATCAAAATCCAAATCAGATAATACCGAAACCAGATAATTGGTAAACTCCAAGTTCTTTAATTGATGACTAAGTATCAATCATTAATAAGAAAACACTTTTGCATACAACAAACTAAACTACTTGGTAAATTCCAATTCATTTAATTGGTGACTGAATATCAACAAGGAATAGGAGAACACTTTTGCATAGAACAAACTCAGCTACTTAATGCATTCCAAGTCTTTTAATAGGTACTTGAGTATCAAAAATTGATGAAAAAAACACTTTAGCATAGAACCTATATGATCAATTCCAAGTCTTACAAATGATGACTCAGAATCCGAAATTAATAAGAAGCAAGTAACAAACTCAGCTACTTGGTAAATCTTTTTCAAATAGTGACTGAGTATCATAAAAGACTTTAAAAAACAAGTATTTTTCAAATTCTAAGTCTTTTAGTTGGTAACTGAGCATTAAAAATTAATAAAAAAAGTACTTTTTTAGAGAAAAACTCAACTACAAGGTAAATTTCAAGTCTTTTAATTTGTGACTGAGTATAAAAAATTAATAAAAAAAAAGTACTTTAGCATAGAACAAACCCAAGTACTTGGTAAATTACAAGTCTTTTAATTGGTGACTGAGCATTAATAATTAATAAGAAAGCACTTTTACATAGAACAAACTCAGCAACTTGGTAAATTCCAAGGTCTTTTAATTGGTGGTTGAGTATCAAAAATTGATAAGAAAACACTTTTGCTTAGAACAAACTCAGATAATTGGTAAATACCAAGTCTTCTAAATGGTTACTGAGCATCAAAATTAATTAAAAAAATTACTTTTGCATTGAACAAACTCAGCTAGTTGACAAATTCCGGGTCATTCAATTTATGACAGAGAATCAAAAATTAATTAGAGAACACTTTTGCATAGAAAGAAAATCAGCTACTGGGTAAACTCCAAGTCTTTGATATGGTGACTGAGTATTCAAAATAATAAAAACAAAGCTTTTGTATAGAACAAACTCAACTGCTTGGTAAACTCTAAGTCTTTTAATTGGTAACGGAGTATCAAAAATTAAGAAGAAAACACTTTTGCATAGAACAAACTCAACTACTTAATAAATTCCATTCCTTTTAATTGGTGACTGAGTATAGAAAATAATAAAAAAGCACTTTTGCTGGAATATTCAAGTTTTTAATTAATGACAAAAAACACTTTTGAATAGAACATACTCATTTACTTGGTAAATTCCAAGTCTTTTAATTGGTGACTGAGTATCATAAAGTATTAAATAAGACCTTTTACATTGAATAAATTCAGCTATTTGGTAAATTCAATGTCTTTTAATAGGTGAATGAGTATTAAAATTAGCAAAAAAGTACTTTTTCATAGAACAAACTCAGCTACTTGGTACGTTTGTTTGGAACAAACTCAGCTACTAAATAAATTCCAAGTCTTTTAATTGATTACTTAATATCCAAAATTAATAATAAAAGCGCTATTGCATAGAACAAACTCAGCTACTTGGTAACTTTGAAGTTTTTAATTGATGACTGTGTATCAAAAATTAATAAAAAAAAACTTTCATATAGAACAAACTTAGCTACTTGGTAAATTCAAAGTCTTTTAATTGATAACTGAATATAAAAAATGAATAAAAAAGAATTTGCATAGAACAAACTAAGCTACTTGGTAAATTCCATATCTATTATTTTGTAACTGACATCATAAATTAATAAAAAAAAGCACATTTACATATAATAAACTCAGCTACTTAGTAAATTCCAAGTCTTTTAATTGATGACTGAGTATTAAAAATGAATAAAAACGTACTTTTCCATAGAAAAACTGAGCTTCTTGGTAAATTCTAAGTCATTTAATTAGTGACTGAATAGTAAAACTTATTAAAAAAGCACTTTTGCATAGATCAAACTCAGCTACTTGGTAAATTCCAAGTATTTTCATTGATGACTGCGAATCAAAAAGTAACAAAAAATAAACCTTTTAAATAGAACAAACTCAGCTACTTGTTAATATTCAAGTCTTTGATGTCTGAATTGATGACTGATGACTGAATATAAGCATTTGCATAGAACATACTCAGCTACTTGGTAAATTTCAAATCTTTTCTTGGTAACTCAAATCGTAAATTAATTAAAAAAAACACATTTACATAGAACAAACTCGGCTACTTAGTAAATCCCATATCTTTTAATTAGTGACTGAGTATCAAAAATTAATAAGAACAAAACTTTTGCATGGAACAAGCTCAACTACTTGGTAAATTTCAAGTCTTTTAATTGGTAACTGAATATCAAAAATTAATAAAAAAAAACACTTTGGCATAGAACAAACTCAACTACTTGCTGAATTTCAAATCTTTTAAATAGTGACTGAGTATCAAAAATTAATTTTAAAAAAGCACCTTTAAATAGAACAAACTCTGCTAAATAGTTGGTTTGTTATCAGCAGTGTGAGTCATATTAAAATGAATAATGCAAAAAAATCAATCCAAGTGCTCCTATCTTGCCATACCCAGGGTACCTGCAGCTAACTTTCCACACCCCAAATACCTAGAGTACATTTTTTTTAATAGCTAGGTTACATTATGTCAACTGTTGTTAAGCAAGGTTCATTTGGGTTCATTTGGGTTTTTAATTTTGTATACTCAGTCATCATTAAAAGATTCGGAATTTACCAAGTAGTTGAGTTTGTTCTATGAAAAAGTGTTTTCCTATTAATTTTTGATATTCAGTCACCAATTAATAGACTTAGAATTTACCAAGTAGTTGAGTTTTTCTATGTAAATGTGCTTTTTTTTAATTTATGATCCTCAGTTACCAAATAAAAAAAGAAGTTTACCAAGTAGCTGAGTTTGTTCTATACAAATGCTATTTTATTTATATTTTATATTTAGTCATCAATTAAAAGTCTTGGAATATACCAAGTAGCTGATTTTGTTCTATGTGAAAGTGTTTTTTATTAATTTTCGATACTCAATAATCAATTAAAGAACTTGAAATTTATCAAGTAGCTAAGTTTGTTCTATGCAAAAGTGCTTTTTAAGTAATTTTTAATGCTCAGTCACCAATTAAAAGACTTAAAATTTACCAAGTAGCTGAGTCTGTTCGACGTAAAAGTGCTTTTTACTTAATTTTTTATACTCAATAATCATTCGAATGACTTGGAATTTATCAAGTAGCTGAGTTGGTTCTATGCAAAAGTTCTTTTGTATTACTTTTTAGTACTCAGATAGCAAATAAAAGTACCTGGAATTTACCATGTAGCTGAGTTTGTTTTATGTAAAAGTCCTTTTTTATTAATTTTGATACTTAGTCATCAATTAAAAGACCTGAGATTTACCAAGTAGCTGAATTTTCTCTATGCAAAAGTACTTATTTATTAATTTTTGATACTCAGTCACCAATTAAAAGATTTGGAATTTACCAAGTTGCTGAGTTTGTTCTATGTAAAAGTGTTTTTTTTATTAATTTCCGATAATCAGCCACCAATTAAAATACTTGGAATTTACAAAGTAGTTGAGTCTGTTCTATTCAAAAGTGCTTTTTGTCATTAATAAAAAACTTGAATTTACCAGCAAAAGTGCTTTTTATTACTTTCTATACTCAGTCACCACTTAAAAGACTTGGAATTTATAAAGTAGTTGAGTTTTTTCTATGTAAAAGTGCTTTTTTATTAATTTTGATACTCCGTCCCCAATTATAAGACTTGGAATTTACCAAGTAGTTGAGCGTGTTCTATGCAAAAGTTTTTTTTATTTCTAATTTTTAACAATTAGTCACCAATTAAAAGACATGGAATTCACCAACTACCTGAGCTTGTTTTATGCAAAGTGTTTTCTTATTAATTTTTGATACTCAGTCATCAATTTAATGACTTGAAATTTACTAACTAGCTGAGTTTGTTCTATACAAAAGTACTTTTTGATTAATTTTTGATACTCAGTCACCAATTAAAAGACTTGGAATTTACCAAGTAGCTGAGTTTGTTCCATGCAAAAGTGTTTTCTTATTAATTTTATATACTTAGTAACCAATTAAAAGACTTGGAATTTACCAAGCAGTGGAGTTTGTTGAATGTAAAAGTATTTTTTATTACTTTTTGATGCTCAGTCACTAATTAAAAGACTTGTAATTTATCAAGTAGTTTAATTTTTTCTATAGTAAAATACTCTTTTATTAATTTTTGATAATCAGTCACCAATTAAAAGACCACGAATTTACCATGTAGCTGAGTTTGTTCTATACAAAAGTACTTTTTGTATTAATTTTCCTGCTTAGTCACCAATTAAAAGACTTGGAATTTACCATGTAGTCGAATTTTTGTATACAAAAGTGTTTTTCTATTAACTTATAATACTCAGTCAGCCATTGCAACACTTGGAATTTACCAAGTAGCTGAGTATGTTCTATGCAAAAGTGTTTTTTTATTAATTTTTGATACTCAATCACTAATTAAAAGACTTGCGATTTATTAATTAGCTGAGTTTGTTCCATGCAAAAGTGTTTTCTTATTAATATTCAACACTCAGTCTCCAATTAAATTACTTGGAGTTTATCAAGTAGCTGAGTTTGTTCTATGTAAAAGCGTTTTTTTTATTAATTTTTGATACTCAGTCACCAATTGAATGAATTGGAATTTAGCAAGTAGCTCAGTTTTTTCATGTAAAAGTGTTTTTCTCATAAATTTTTTATAATCAGTCACCAATTAAAAGTCCTGGGATCTACCATGTAGCTGAGTTTGTTCTATACAAAAGTGCTTTTTATTTATTATTGATACTAAGTCACCAATTAAAACACTTAGAACTTACTAAGTAGCTGAATCTGTTCTATAAAAAAGTGTTTTCTTATTAATTTTTGATACTCAGTCATCAATCGAATGAATTGAAATTTATCAAATAGCTGAGTCTGTTCTATGCAAAAGTTCTTTCTTATTACTTTTTAGTACTCAGATAGCAAATAAAAGTACCTGGAATTTACCAAGTAGCTGAGTTTGTTTTATGTAAAAGTCCTTTTTTATTAATTTTGATACTTAGTCATCAATTAAAAGACCTGGGATTTATCAAGTAGCTGAATTTGTTCTATGAAAAAGTACTTCTTTATTAAGTTTTGATGCTCAGTCACTAATTAAAGGACTTGGAGCTTACCAAGTAGCTGAGTTTGTTCTATGCAAATATATTTTTTTATTAATTTTTAATATCCAGTCACCAATTAAAAGACTTGAAATTTACCATGTAGCTGGGTTTATTCTATGAAAAAGTGTTTTCTTATTAATTGTTGATACTCAGATATCAATAATAAGACTTGGAATTTACAAAGCAGTTGAAATAGTTCTATACTAAGGTACTTTTTTATTAATTTTATATAGTTAATCACAAATTAAAAGACATGGAATTTACTCAGTCACCAATTAATAGACTTGGAATCTACTAAGTAGCTGAGTCTGTTTCATAACAAATTACTTTTTCATTGGTTTTTGATACTCAGTCACTAACTAAAAGACTTAATATTTACCATGTAGCTGAGTTTTTTCTATGCAAAATTGTTTTCTTATTAATTTTGTTTATACTTTTTCATCAATTGAATGATTTGGATTTTACCAAGTAGTTGAGTTTGTTCTATGCACATTTGCTTTTTTATTAATTTATGATACTCAGTCACCTGTTAAAAGACTTGGAATTTACCAATTTTCTGAGTTAGTTCTACACAAAAGTGCTTTTTATTAATTTTTGATGCTCACTCATCAATTAAATGACCTGGAATTTACCAAGTATCTGAGTTTGTTCTATGTAAAAGTGTTTCATTATTAATTTTTGATATTCAATCATCAATTAAAAGACTTGGAATTTACCAAGTAGCTGAGTTTGTTCTATGCAAAAGTGCTTTTCTACTATTTTTTAGTACTCGGTAACCAATTAAAAGACTTGGAATTTACCAAGTAGCTGAGTTTTTTTTATTTAAAAGTGCTTTCTTATTAATTTTTGATACTCAGTCACCAATTAAAAGACTTGGAATTTATCAGCTAGTTGAATTTTTTCTATACTAAAGTGTTATATTATTAATTTTTAATACTCAATCACTAATTAACAGACTTGGAATTTACCAAGTAGCTGAATTTGTTCTATACAAAAGTACTTCTCTATTAATTTTTGATGCTCAGTCACCAATTAATAGACTTGGAATTTACCAAGTATCTGAGTTTGTTTTATGGAAAAGTGTTTTCTTAATAATTTTTGATACTCAATAATCAATTGAATGACTTGGAATTTAACAAGTAAGTGAGTTTGTTCTATGCAAAAGTGTTTTTATTATTTTTTAATACTCAGTCACGAAAAGAAATACTCGGAATTTACCATATATTTGATTTTGTTCTATGCAAAAGTGTTTTTTATTAATATTTGATATTCAGTCATCAACTAAAAAACTTGGAATGTAGCATTTAGCTAAGTTTGTTATTTTTTTTATTAATTTTTTATGCTCAGTCACCAATTAAAAGACTTAATTTACCAAGAAGTTGGATTTTTTCTATACTAAAGCACTTTTTTATTAATTTTTTATAGTCAGTAACAAATCAAAAGAAATTCCGGTTTGTCAGCATTCAATGCAAGGATGACATTATTAAGTGCACAAACTTTCTTCGAATATTTCATGTTCATTTTTTTTTTAATATGATGCAAGTGTTTATCATTCCAAGGTACAGAAAATACTGACTGAAAATTTATTATAAACCGTTTAGTGTGTATGAGCAGCCATAGAGTACCACTGGTACAGCCTCATAGATAAAAAAAAAAATACAATTTTGAACAATTTCCATGTTATAAAAACCTTAAAAATATAAAAAAAATAAACTTGAAAAAAAAGTTCAAAAATTACTTCAACAAATACAAAAAAAAATGGGAGAAGGGTCAAAAAGTGGAAGAGGGGGTATTGGGACCCTTGGAGGTTGGGGTTCTTGGTGGTTGGAATATGGATATCCAACGTCTGTCGCATCATTGCCTAAAATGTATACGACTTTATTAGTTTCACCTTCATGTATATTCCCAATGCTATGTAATCCTTCCCAAAAGTTTTTGGTTGGCAGTCTTTATCCCCTCAGATTTCACTCTCTTCCAAAATTTAAATAATTATTTTCAAGACATCCCTCCAAAAAAAATGTATCTCTTGGGGAGTCTCCATTCCCTTAGATTTAGCCTTATTTGGTAAGCGATTAAAATTTCAACCCTTTACCGGTTTCATTCCATCCAAATAAAAGAAAATTTATTTAAATTATTGTCATTTTTATATTCATGTCCATGCAAGGAATATGCGACAAAATTGACAGAATTCTAACATATCTCTGTATTTAGGTGAAATTCCTGAACAAACAATATTTATGTATCCTCTGTAATGCCTATTATTTCTGATCGGGGTCCAATAGTCTCCCATATTTGGTGTGCCATTCGCGTGTAAATATAGTAAACTACCCACTACCAAACTGAAATTAGTAGAGGTGGGGGTCCGACTCTGGGACGACACCCCTGCTGCCACCTACAACTTTTTTTGCACCCCATATATGGGCATAGCCTCCCTAGGGAGAAAGATTACGTAATGGGGTCAATTACCTCTTTTTCCAAGGTCGATTTATTTGATGTTTCTATGTGTAATAGCTCCGGGGCGAAGGTTGCACATGCGCATTGAATTCTAACGGGAACAATGCTTTTGATCTAGGACTCGAGGGGGAAGTGAATTTCCAAGAACTTGATTGCGTAATCCTTCTTGAATGTCATGGTGTCCAGAAATAGTATTTGTTGTTGTTGCTCTCGCCCAAATGTTATGACTTTCTCGGAAACAGTTAGATCACGTGTTTCCTTCTCAGCCAATCAGCGAGTCGGTTACATCCCCCTTCTCAGCCAATCAGAGGGCTTGTTACATATGATTTCCCCGTTACATAACAATTCGCCCGTGAGAATTCGTATATAACGGACATGCAATGTGATTCAATTATCAGAAAGTATTTTGACGCTGTGTAAACAACAATGGATAAATTTGATGAATTAGAAGCCATGTCAACTTCAATTTGCAATGTAATTACATTTTTTATTTTCAAACGAATTTTCCTTGGACATCCTCCAGTATATTCAGCTAAAACGTAAATATATTCCTTTACCCCAAATCCCCCCCCCCAAACCATACAAACATCATTATAATCAATGGAAAACATAAAATATATTCTTTTACCCTCGAAACCTAACCCCCCCCCCCACCATTGTTTTACAATCCCAAATTCTCGCAAAAAGAAATAATTCTCTTTTCGTTAAAGTTTGACTTTTCTCAATTGTAATCTTTTCTCTAACTGAGACATCCATCGCTCTGTTGTTATTAGCTCGCTCTGATTTGACACAAGACTCCAATGCGAGGCATATAATTAGCTATCACCCTTTCCGGCTTACAAACGCGGTCAACGGAACTATTCTTCTGTCAAATTAAAACACAATGATGCAATAATTAAGCTAAGACCTACATAACCTGTGTGGAAGTAGAGAAACAAGCTATTTTCGCACTAGGGTCTAACAATATCCCCCCCCCGCCCCCATTGTCTTACAACCCCAAATTCTCGCAAAAAGATATAATTTTTGGATTAATTCCTACCTTAAATATTTCCAGCTAAATCCCCCCCCCCCACCAATGTTTTACAATGAAATTCTAGCAAAAAAGAAATAATTATACTTCCTTCTATATTTCCAACTAAAGTGACCGCTGACTTCTGTCAATTTTTAGTGAAAATACCGTTCTGTTTTGACACAAGACTCCAGTGCGTGGCTAAAATTATCTGTCACCCTTTTAAAGCACTTCCTGTAAAAGGTTTCTCAGATCAAAATGGGATGTTTTTATCCTGTCAAATTAAAACGGTTTCATGCAGACAATTGCAATTTATTAAGCGCAGGCATATACAATCTCTTTTTGGAGAACCGGTGAAATCTCGTTATTTTAAAATCAAGATCTAACAATATATTTAGGACATTGGCGAAAGGGGGAGGGGACCATGTATCAATTCTACCTCAATAATTGTAAAAACAAAAAATACTATTTAGTCTCATTAATATTTTAGGCCTTGTTTGTATCGGATATCTGGTTATATATATTATTTTAAAATTTAGTCTACAAATATATTTAGAACATTATGTGACAGGGAGGAGGGGGGCAATACAATTATTCAAACAGCATCGTGTTAAGTCAATTATTTAAAGGGGGAGGGCAATGCCTTCAATTCTACCGCCATCAGTGTAAAATGAAAACAAACTATTTCTTCGCATTAAAAGTAAGGGCCTTGTATTTATCAGAGACGCGATGAAAGATATTATTTTCAAATTAAGTTTAAAAATATATTTATAAAATTATTTGAAAGGGGGGAGGGGGCAATAAATTTCTTCTAACAGATTCGTTGTAAGTAAATTATGTAAAGGGGGAGAGCAATGCCTTCAATTCTACCGCCATCAGTGTAAAATGAAAACAAACTATTTCTTCGCATTAAAAGTAAGGGCCTTGTATTTGTCGGAGAAGCGATGAAAGAGATTATTTTCAAATTAAGGTCTAACAATTTTTAACTTAGATATGCAAGGCTAGAAAGAAAAGTCTTTAGGAGTTGCATAAAGCTTATATTATGTGTAAATTGAATAGCATTTAACCTATGATTGCAAATTTTCGGCCTATAAGCTGCTGGGTTAACGATCTTTTTTTATCTAATTTAAAGCCTATATCTAAATACCCTCTGTTTCTTGAGCTTATAACGTTTCGAAAGTTATGTTATGGGTTTTTACTTTTTGCTTTACTGAAAAGGGAGAGGGGCATATTTGAGATAAATGCTTTCTAGACAAAATTATGCCTGACAATAAATTCTGGTTAGGAGCGGGGGTACTAATTTTTCTACTGTAAAATGGGGAATCGTTATTCCATACTAAAATGTTTCTTCTTTTAAGGAAAATTTTGAAGAATGCCACCCACCAAGCAAGAGGGCTAGGCTAAATGAAGTAACTCTTGTAGGAGTATCACGGCCTTCCGTCATAAGGTATGCTGGGTTAACCAGGGGCGCACTACACCAAGCCCCCACGTCATCTATACAATCCGTAAAAGCTGAACCATCCAGAGCCACGCTTTACCAGCCCCCTGTGTCCTCCATGCAGACAGCAATACAGTCTGTTCAAAAACCGAAAATAGAATGGGCGACTGCTCACAGGATGGTGAACCAAGCTGGGTCATCTGTACAAGCCAGTGACATCGCCGCCGCCACCACATCTATGCAAGCCACTGATAGTGTTGCCATAATTACACAAGAGTGTGAGGTTGCCCTCCAACACGCACTACCTGGGCCATCTGGCACCCAAGTGCAGCCGGGATATAAAAATGTAAACATTTTTTCCTACCTTTCTATTTCTTCCAATGTTTTTTTCTTTTTCAATCCCAATATAAACTTATCTCTGTGAGATATTAACCCCTCACCCCCCCCCAACCATTGTTTTAAATTTCTATACTTAGGAGATATGTAAAAGTAATTTTTTTGCAAAGAAAACACTCTTTTCTAATATTTGCTATCGCTTCGATATCTCATAAGCGAATATTTTTAGGTAATTTCTATTAATAATCACTGCCTTTGAAACTCAAAATGCTATTTTTCTAATCTTTGCTATTTTCTATGCATTCACCCCTATCTCTTCGCCGCTATCTCATAAGCGAATATTTTTAATGGGTAATTTCAATTAATGCTCACCATTTGAAACTCAAAATCTCCTATTTTTCACAATTGATTATCACAAAGTTTCAAGAGAAGGAACTGAGAGAGAGATTATTCACATTTATCTATTTGTCACATATGGATCCCGTAATTTGCGCAAGGATATTTTAAAATAACTTTCAATCTTACAAAGCCTTGCCAATATTTTAGTGATGTGGAAACATTGTTGATGATATACTGAGTTAACAGTTCTCGAATTTAATTGTTCTGTTTCCAAGAGAATACGCTTAGAAACAGAACAGTAACAAGATTAAAAATGATCAAGGCTCATTTGGAGTCATAGACAACCTGTACGGGGAGCAGGCGAAACGACTTATGCCGCCTAACAATACGGTTTTTTGGGGCATTTGGTAAACGGCGGGGAGCCGTGGAGCCCGGCCGGCGCCGAGGGGTCTGTGGTGTGGTGTGGGGGGCAAGGTTAGAAACGTGCCGGGGGAAGTGCCACGGGTCTGGGAAGCGCCACGGGCTCGAGAAGCATCACGGGAAGCAATGCGGGCCCCGAGAAGCGTCACAGGCCTGCGCTGTGGCTCCGAAAAGCGCCACGGGTCAGGGAAGCGACACAGGGGTGCGCCACGAGTCAGGGAAGCGTTGGTGGAAGTGCCACGGGTCAGGGAAGCGCCACGGGCTCGAGAAGCATCGCGGGAAGCGATGCGGGCCCCGAGAAGCGCCACAAGGATGCGCTGTGGCTCCGAAAAGCACCCCGGGCCAGGGAAGTGCCACAGGGGTGCACTCTGGTAAAGTGCCGCGAAAAAAAAAAAAAAAAAATTTGAACACTGAAAATAAACAAACAAATTGTTGCCTTACATGACATATCTTTGAATGTCGTTAAGTTGTATTAACCAAATGTTATTAAGCAATAGAAATTCAAATTTTAAAAGCAGTAGGGGATGATTGGAACACATTGAAAATAAGCTATTTTTTCATTTATAGTTTGCATTGGTCCCCTACTCTCCGTCCAGTGAAGAAGAGGAAGAACCAATTCTAACACCGATTCAGGACAATTTAACATGGGACGATAGCATTGAAGTACCTGATAATATTGATGACTTTTTAGCTGATTTTTTTAAAGTAGATAGTAGCACAGTTGAGCTGGTAGACTTGAGCCCGAATACTCTACAAATTTTAAATGATTTTACAGGGAACCCTCCTCCCACTGATTACCCACTTCAAACAACTGAAGTGGAACAGAGTCCGAATATTGTTGAACAACTGGGGGGAGGGGGTACATCTTTCCCCGATTTTCAATTATCCAACACATTATTAAATAATATAGTTGTTTTCACTGCAACGTTTGGGGATCCTTTTAATACACTAATGGCGGGAAAATTTGTTTTTGACCCTGTAGAGATTGTGCATGCCTATGTAGAAGAAACTCGTGCACTACTGGAGAAACAAATTCAGTTGTGGGGGGGGTAGGGATTCAATTAAGGTTTCCATTGTTTTAAAGGATTTTTATTTGAATGAGGGGAAAAATGAGGTTTACTATCATTTTAGATATTGCGAGATGCGTGTAATGTATTCAAATTTAGAAAATTTTGAGGGAGTTTTTTGTGAGTGGGTAGGGCAAATTATAGCGCATCTTGAGAACTATACTGAAAATGGGAGTGGGTCTGTATTTTTATTTATTGAAATTTAAGTGATAACAGATTTAAATATAAGAAAGATTCTACTTGAAGAGGGGGGGCAGGGTATAAAAGGGATATAGTTTTATATTATAATCCAGATCTCGTAGGTTGTCAAGGTGTCCAGAAGATCTGTTTTGAAACAGGTCAAAAATGTTTCCGGTATTCTTTCCTCATCTCAGCATTCGAGCCTCTAGCTCGGGACGCTACTAAGACGAATTTAGTCAATTGGGCTATACAAGAGAAGGAGGGGTCCAGTTTTCCCATTGTAGATTTTTCATGCTTAGAAGGAAAATATCCAGTAACGCTTCGATCCATTGATATTTTTGAAAGGGATAATGCCCATTTAAATATCGGCGTTACTGTGGTACAATACGAAACTGAATTTGAAGATCGGGCTTGCTCTAAGAAGAAGGGGGTGTTATTCCCTGTAAGGAGTCCGTCAATTCATTTGGTTAGACACAGGGTTTGGTTGTTATATACGCCACCTAGTCAAGCGAATACAATCGGTCATTTTAACCCTATCACTGACATTCTTGGGAAGGGTATGAAAAGGGGGACTTGTTTCTACTGTCTAACATGCTTTTCACAAGTCCGTAGTAATATGAAACTACGGTGTCATATGAAGTACTGTAGACGGCATGGATATCAGACAGTGGAAACGGTTTCAGGGGATAGGGCCATTCTACGTTTCAAAAATTTTCAAAATACCCTTCTCCAGTGCAACAAAATATCTTTGGATTGTGAGGCTAAGCTGGTGGAGGTGAATGACCCCCAATTTCCCAACCGTATCAAAGAACATCAGGCCATTGCAGTCTCCTACGCCCACGCGCAAAGAGACAATTCTAACACCATGCAATTGTTAGAAATAGTTGAAACATTGGATGAGCGGGAGTGCATGGACAAGGCATTGACTAAACTGATTGGCACGGCTAATGGTGCTATTTCTCGTTTGAGAAATACCCATTATCCAATGGTGTTGTCTGCAGAGGATTGTCTCGCGATTAAAAATCAAAAAATATGTTGGGTTTGTATGGGGGAGTTTGCAGCGGTGGATAAGGGGACTCAGGGGACACATGGGGGGAGGGGGAAAGCTAGAGATCATGCCCATTTGTGGCAGGAAATATCCTCGGGGGGTAGTAATTTTAGGGGGGTTGCGCATCAAGCGTGTAATTTAAATGTTAGCCAGCAGTTTTTAATCCCTGTTTTTATACATAATACCAATAATGACTTAAAATTTATTAGACCGGCACTGGCACGTATGCATCGGGAGGGAGGGGGAGTAGATTGTCCATGGGTAAATAGTTCATTTACCTACAACATTATTCCCAAATCAGCTGAGAAGTTATTGCTTCTCGAACTGAAATGGCAGGCAGTGGATAATGGGCATATGTGCTGAAATAAAATTAGGTTTTTAGATTCCTTTAGTTTTTTACCCAAGGCATTGAGTCAATTGATTCAAGTGCAAAAAAGCGACAATTTTGATAGCTTTCCCTTGCTTAAACAGCACTTTCCAGACAGTGAAATGTATGACCTGTTGACCTGCAAAGGTATATATGCATACGATTATTACTGTTCTGGCGCACGCTTAAGTGAGGAGAAACTACCTCCAATTGAAGCTTTTTACAAGTCACTGACAAACAGTGAATGCACGGCCACGGAGTATGAGTTTGCCAAGAAGGAGTGGTCCAAGGGGGATTGTAAAAATGGGTGGGATTATTGTAGACTGTACTTGGCCAGTGACGTTCTAACTCTGTTGGATATAATCTGTAAGAACACAGACCAGATCTATTCAGAGTTCGGGTTATATATAGGTTATTATTTTTCTACACCCCATTTAGTGATAGATTTAATTTTAAAAATTAGCAGGGAGGAAATAGGCCTAATCACCGACGTAGATCAACACCTTTTTGTAGAGCGTTCAATGCGGGGTGGGTACGTTTTTCATGGGGACCGTGTCTTATCAACCGATCCGAGCGGACAAAGCACCGGTGTAAAGTCAAATGCAGTGTTCTTGGACAAGAACTCGTTATACCCCTCGGCAATATCACACTACTCTATGCCGTGTGGGAACAATCAATGGCTTGAGAATCCTTGTGAGTTCCCCGACATTACCATCATTGAAGACACTGGGCTACAAAGAGGGTTCTTTGAAGTTGACGGTCACAGTCTGCTGGCGCTTCACGACTCAGTCAAAGATTTTGTCTTTCCCTGTATCACTCGGCCGGTGAGCAGGGACTCTCTGAGCCCCTACAATCCTTCATTGGTTGAGGATATGGGGATGCACTGGACTCCCTCTAAACAGAAACTGATTGCTGATTTGGACCGTAAAGAGAATATTGTTGTTCACCATGTGCTTTTGCATTGGATTGTGAGCAACGGCTTCAAAATCACCAAAATGCACAGGGTCCTACAGTTCAATCTGCGACCCTACTTGAAAACGTTTATCGACACCTTTGTCGATAAACGCTCTAGGGCACATTCAAAGGTGGACAAGGAAATGTATAAGCTCATCCTAAATTCAGCGTTTGGCAAAATGTGTGAAAGCGTTCGTAATAGATCTCGCTGCGACGTCGTGACTGACCCTCTAGAGTGTGCAAGAATTATTGCCGACCCCAATTTTACATCGTCCACGATCATAGAGGCCGGCATGGTTCTTCTACACAGGCAAAAGCGAAATGTGGTACTAAACAAGAATATTGCAGGTTGCAGTTCAGTACTGGAAATTTCAAAAAAGCTCATGTTGTCGTTCTTTTACAATGTGTGCAAGGTGCAATGGCCACGGGAGGTTCAAGTTTACTATGGTGATACAGATTCTCTGCTGTTAAAGGTAAATGGGACTGAATTGGATTTATTGGGTGATTTAGAAAATGGGGTACACATCAGCTCGTATATGGATTTCACCAACTGGAATCCAACGCTCTACCCCGAGCTAGTGAAACGTCAAGCTCCCAATCAACTACTAAAATTAAAATCAGAGACAGGGAGTGATTTGATATCCTGGGGGGTAGTCCCATGTCCCAAAGTCTATTGCGTGGAAACACAGAGTGGGGAAGAAAAGAAGGCGTGTAACGGGGTGCCTACACACTTTGTAAAGAGCAATTTTAACATGAGCGTGTACAGAGACTGTGTAGAAAGTAGCCTAGTGCCGAGAGCACAAGTGCTTGCAATTCGCTCTCTACAGTATAGAAATTATACTGTGAGAGTAGAAAAGAATGCAATGTCATGTATATCCGACAAGGTCTATGTGCTCGAGAATGGTGTGACTGTTCTACCCCACGGCCACTACCGTATTTCAGACCGAGTTGAATGCATAGACTATCGCAATCAACTTGGTCTGGATAAACTAACCTAATCTGACTAACCACCACTCAACCTTTCATAAATTAACCTAACCAGCTAATCTAACCCAAGCACTAACCACCACCACTAACCTGCAGTGACGACAACTATTCTTTTTCCACCGCCGCTCCCGGGGGAGGGGGGGTCCTTCCCGTGGCCGCCCAGGGGGGGAGGGTCCCGCCCGCGGCCGGCCGGCCTTCGGCCCCGCGGCCCTGGGGGGCGGGATCCACACACCTTTAAATTCACCGTAATCAAGTTCAACTGTGCTACTAGCAATTTCCATGTGTGTGTGTATTTTCTGTTGTACATAAAGTGTTGTACAGAAAAGTGTTTCTTATTGTACATATAGTGTTGTACAGAAAAGTCTTTAAAGACAATAAGTGTTTTATTATAAAGTGTTATCGTTGCAGTTCATGTTGAACAAATAGAGTTTTCATGTTGACCATGAAATTTTGTCACGTTGAACAAGTGTTCATGTTGTTGTATAGAAAAGTGTTGTACAGAAAAGTCTTGTTGTACAAAAAAGTGCTGTAGATGGACAAAAGTGTTTAAAGACAAAAAAGTGTTATCATTGTTCATGTTGAACAAATAGAGTTTTCATGTTGACCATGAAATTTTGTCACGTTGAATAAGTGTTCATATTGCTGTAATAAATGTTGCCATGAAATATTGTTTTTGTTCTTGAATAGATAGATCAATTGGAAAATTACTAGCTACTCATGGGACACATATGGTTTACAGTTAGTCATAATCCGGCTGTTGTCAACAGCATGTATCAATTTAAAACATCCTTCAGATCGTTTCTGTGTGGGCCCTCAATGTCGGTGAAAACAACGCTCTTAGCTAAAATAATTCAAAATTGTGATAAAATGTTTTTGGAAAAATCGAAAAAAATCTACTATTGCTATAGTATTTGGTAGGAGTCCTATAATGAAATAAAAGCTATTGCCACAACATACCAATACTATTCATACGAGGACTTGATATTTTCAATAGTATTGAATCGAACTCGTGGCTGATTATTGATGATTTAACTGAATCCATTGAACAGTTCTCACAGGAAATGCTGAAATTGTTCACTGTCCGATCTCATCATGAACATATTTCCATAGCCCTAGTTCTACACAATCTGTTTCATCAGAGCAAATGTATGCGAACCCTTGCTTTGAATTGCACTATCTGTATTATCTATCGAGTTGTTCGTGATTCTAGCTCCCTCATAACTCTCAATAAACAGATATACCCTGGTTCCCCAAAATTTCTGTTGTCAGCGTACAATCAGGCGACTAGCAAGCCCTACGGTTACATTTTGCTGGATCTTAATCAGAGCACGCCCGAGTATCTACGTGTAGTCACCGAGATTTTCGACAATCAAATTACAGTATATCTTCTGGTGAACAGTAGAAAAGGCTATTAGTTGACGTTATGACATTGAAGAAACTACAAGAACAACGGCATTTATTTTCCCTTTAGGCACTTCAAAACCATAACTAAAAATAAAATAAAATAAACAATACTAAAATCTAAACTACAACTAAACACTAATCTAAAACTAAACTAAAACCAAACTAAGCTACTAAAACTCTAAACTAAAACTAAACACTAATCTAAAACCAAACTAAAACCAAACTAAGCTACTAAATTAAAACTCTAACTAAAAATAAACAATAATCTAAAACTAAACTAAAAATCTAGACTAAACTAAAAATAAACTAAATAAAACTAAACTAAAACTAAACTAAAACTCCAAAGTAAAACTAAACACTAATCTAAAACTAAAATTAAACCAAACTAAGCTACTAAATTAAAACTCTAACTAAAACTCATATGTAAAACGAAAACTCTTAACTAAAAAAACTAAAAGTAAACTAAAACTCAAACTAAAAATCTAGAACTAAACTAAAAACTAAACTAGAAATAAATTCTAATCTCTAAACTACTAAAGTATAACCTAAAACTAAACACTAATCTAAAACTAAAATAAACTAACTAAAACTCTAAACTAAAACTAAACACTAATCTAAAACTAAACTAAACTATAACTAACTAAAACTAAACACTAATCTAACACTAAACTAAACTAACTAAAACTCTAAAATAAAACTAAACACTAATCTAAAACTAAACTAAAACCGAACTAAGCTACTAAATTAAAACTCTAACTAAAACTCTTTAGCAAACTGTAGCTAAACTAAAACTCTAATATAAACTAAACTAAAAGTAAAATAAAAATAAAAATAAAAATATAAACTAAAACTAAAATAAAATAACTAAAACTCTAAACTAAAACTAAACACTAATCTAAAACTAAACTAAAATAACTAAAAATCTAAACTAAAAATAAACACTAATCTAAAACTAAACTAAAACTCTAAACTAAAACTAAAACTAAACACTAAACTAAAACCAAACTAAGCTACTAAATTAAAACTCTAACTAAAACTCTTTAGCAAACTTTAGCTAAACTAAAAATCTAATATAAACTAAACTAAAAGTAAACTAAAACTAAAACTAAAAATCTAGACTAAACTAAAACTAAAATTAAACTAAAACTAAAACTAAAAATCTAGACTAAACTAAAACTAAACTAACTAAAACTAAACTAGAAATAAATTCTAATCCCTAAACTACTAAAGTATAACTCTAACTAAAACTAAACACTAATCTAAAACTAAACTAAAACCAAACTAAGCTACTAAATTAAAACTCTAACTAAAACTATTTAGAAAACTGTAGCTAAAATAAAACTATAATATAAACTAAACTAAAATTAAACTAAAACTAAAACTAAAAATCTAGACTAAACTAAAACTAAACTAACTAAAACTAAACTAGAAATAATTTCTAATCTCTAAACTACTAAACTATAACTCTAACTAAAACTAAACACTAATCTAAAACTAAACTAAAAATAAACTAAAACTCCAAACTAAAACTAAACACTAATCTAAAACTAAAATTAAACCAAACTAAGCTAATAAATTAAAACTCTAACTAAAACTAATATGTAAAACGAAAACTCTTAACTAAAAAAAACTAAAATTAAACTAAAACTCAAACTATAAATCTAGACTAAACTAAAACTAAACTAACTAAAACTAAACAAGAAATAAATTCTAATCTCTAAACTACTAAACTATAACTCTAACTAAAACTAAAAACTAATCTAAAACTAAACTAAAACTAAACTAAAACTCCAAACTAAAACTAAACAATAATCTAAAACTAAAATTAAACCAAACTAAGCTACTAAATTAAAACTCTAACTAAAACTCATATTTAAAACTAAAACTCTTAACTAAAAAAACTAAAAGTAAACTAAAACTCAAACTAAAAATCTATACTAAACTAAAACTAAACTAACTAAAACTAAACTAGATATAAATTCTAATCTCTAAACTACTAAAGTATAACTCTAACTAAAACTAAACAATAATATAAAACTAAACTAAACTAACTAAAACTCTAAACTAAAACTAAACACTAATCTAAAACTAAACTAAAATATAACTCTAACTAGAACTAAACACTAATATAAAACTAAACTAAACTATAACTCTAAACTAAAACTAAACACTAATCTAAAACTAAACTAAAACCGAACTAAGCTACTAAATTAAAACTCTAACTAAAACTCTTTAGCAAACTGTATCTAAACTAAAACTCTAATCTAAACTAAACTAAAATTAAACTAAAACTAAAACTAAAAATCTAGACTAAACTAAAACTAAACCAACTAAAACTCTAAACTAAAACTAAACACTAATCTAAAACTGAACTAAACTATAACTCTAACTAAAACTAAACACTAATTTAAAACTAAACTAAAACTCTAAACTAAAACTAAGCACTAATCTAAAACTAAACTAAAACCGAACTAAGCTACTAAATTAAAACTATAACTAAAACTCTTTAGCAAACTGTAGCTAAACTAAAACTCTAATCTAAACTAAACTAAAAGTAAACTAAAAATAAACATAAAAATCTAGAATAAACTAAAACTAAACTAACCAAAACTCTAAACTAAAACTAAACACTAATCTAAAACTAAACCTAAACCAAACTAAGCTACTAAATTAAAACTCTAACTAAAACTCAAATGTATAACGAAAACTGTTAACTAAAAAAAACTAAAAGTAAACTAAAACTCAAACTAAAAATCTAGACTAAACTAAACCTAAAATAAACTAACTAAAACTCTAAACTAAAACTAAACACTAATCTAAAACTAAAATAAAACCAAAATAATCTAATAAATTAAAAATCTAAATAAAAAAAAACACTAATCTAAAACTAAAATATAAATCTACACTAAACTAAAACTAAAATAACTAAAACTAAACTAAAAATAAACTAAAACTCCAAACTAAAACTAAACACTAATCTAAAACTAAAATTAAACCAAACTAAGCTACTAAATTAAAACTCTAAATAAAACTCATATGTAAAACTAAAACTCTTAACTAAAAAAACTAAAAGTAAACTAAAACTCAAACTAAAAATCTAGACTAAACTAAAACTAAAATAACTAAAACTAAACTATAAATAAATTCTAATCCCTAAACTAATAAACTAAAACTATAACTAAAACTAAAAACTAATCTAAAACTAAACTAAAACTCTAAACTAAAACTAAACACTAATCTAAAACTAAACTAAACTAACTAAAACTCTAAACTAAAACTAAACACTAATCTAAAACTAAACTAAAACCAAACTAAGCTACTAAATTAAAACTCTAACTAAAACTCTTTAGCAAACTGTAGCTAAACTAAAACTCTAATCTAAAATAAAATAAAAGTAAACTAAAACTAAAACTAAAAATCTAAACTAAAATTAAACTAAAATAACTAAAACTATAAAATAAAACTAAACAATAATATAAAAATAAAATAAAATAAATAAAAATCTAAACTAAAACTAAACACTAATATAAAAATAAACTAAAACTCTAAACTAAAACTAAACACTAATCTAAAACTAAACTAAAACCAAACTAAACTACTAAATTAAAATGTTAACTTAAACTCTTTAGCAAACTGTAGCTAAACTAAAACTCTAATCTAAACTAAACTAAAAGTAAACTAAAACTAAAACTAAAAATCTAGACTAAACTAAAACTAAACTAACTAAAACTAAACTATAAATAAATTCTAATATAAAACTAAACTAAACTAAATAAAACTCTAAACTAAAACTAAACAATAATCTAAAACTAAAATAAACTATAACTCTAACTAAAACTAAACACTAATCTAAAACTAAACTAAACTAACTAAAACTCTAAACTAAAACTAAACACTAATCTAAAACTAAACTAAAACCAAACTAAGCTACTAAATGAAAACTCTAACTAAAACTCTTAAGCAAACTGTAGCTAAACTAAAACTCTAATCTAAACTAAACTAAAAGTAAACTAAAACTAAAACTAAAAATCTAAACTAAAATTAAACTAAACAAACTAAAACTCTAAACTAAAACTAAACACTAATCTAAAACTAAACTAAACTATAACTCTAACTAAATTTCTAAGCTATGACTCTAAGGTAAAACATCAAACTCTAAACTAAAACTAAACACTAATCTAAAACTAAACTAAAACCGAACTAAGCTACTAAATTAAAACTCTAACTAAAACTCTTTAGAAAAATCTAGCTAAACTAAAACTATAATCTAAACTAAACTAAAATTAAAATAAAACTAAAACTATAAATCTAGAATAAAATAAAAATAAACTAATTAAAAATCTAACTAAAACTAAACACTAATGTAAAACTAAACTAAAAATCTAGACTAAACTAAAACTAAACTAACTAAAACTAAACTAGAAATAAATTCTAATCCCTAAACTACTAAACTATAACTCTAACTAAAACTAAACACTAATATAAAACTAAACTAAAACCAAACTAAGCTACTAAATTAAAAATCTAACTAAAACTCATATGTATAACGAAAACTATTAAATAAAAAAACTAAAAGTAAACTAAAACTAAAACTAAAAATCTATACTAAACTAAAACTAAACTAACTAAAACTAAACTATAAATAAATTCTAATCTCTAAACTACTAAACTATAACTCTAACTAAAACTAAACACTAATCTAAAACTAAACTAAAACTAAACTAAAACTCTTTAGCAAACTGTAGCTAAACTAAAACTCTAATCTAAACTAAACTAAAAGTAAACTAAAACTAAAAATCTAGACTAAACTAAAACTAAACTAACTAAAACTAAACTAAAAATAAATTCTAATCTCTAAACTACTAAAGTATAACTCTAACTAAAATTAAACACTAATCTAAAACTAAACTAAAACTAAACAAAATATAAATTATAACACTAAACTAAACATTAAACTAAAACTAAACTAAAATCTAAACTAAACCAAACTGAAACTAAACTAAATAAATGTAATAAAAAAAAACTTAAAATAGACTAAAAATCTAAACTAAATAGGTAATAAAATAATGAACTAAAAATCTAAACTAACCCAATCTACAATCTTCTTTTTCTAATCTTTCCGCCCCCCCCTGATTGACGTAGTAGGAAATGTAAGCAAGCCCGCGGATTGGCTGAGAAGGGGGATGTAACCGACTCGCTGATTGGCTGAGAAGGAAACACGTGATCTAACTGTTTCCTGGAAAGTCATAACATTTGGGCGAGAGCAACAACAACAAATACTATTTCTGGACACCATGACATTCAAGAACGATTGCGCAATCAATTTCTCGGAAATTCACTTCCCCCTCGAGTCCTAGATCAATAACATTGTTCCCGTTAGAATTCAATGCGCATGTGCAACCTTCGCCCTGGAGTTATTACACATAGAAACATCAAATAAATCGACCTTGGAAAAAGAGGTCATTGACCCCATTACGTAATCTTTCTCCCTAGGGAGGCTATGCCCATATATGGGGTGCAAAAAAATATTGTAGGTGGCATATATTGTAGGTGGCAGCAGGGGTGTCGTCCCGGAGTCGGACCCCCATCTCTACTGAAATTATACTAGAGACAATCTGGTGTACCAGGGGCATTTTTTGTCATTCCCATGTGCTTATTCAGGCTATTTACGGGGATTGAAGTATTTTGAAGGCTATTGAAATGTGAGTTTTATTTATTTGTTTTTTTATGTCTTAATTTGTCATTTTCTTCATATATTGCGTTTATTTGATTTAGTTTTACATTTTTTTCTCCCGTTTATAAAAGCTCCCAGACGTGTAGTCCAAATAAAATTAGTAATTGTTTTTTGTTTGGTTTCACTATTTTGTTCAAGTTATACCCATTTTTTCTCTCTTAAATTCTGTTCAACGTATTTTTCAGGAAAATGTGTATTTCAGGAAAATGCACTCTCACCATGTGACCAGTTCTGTGTGCCTCTTTGATATTATCTTTGTCAAACCAAAAAAAAATTCCCTTTTGTGGTAGAAATATTTTTATATGCCTTACCAAGGTATCCGAGGATCATACGGCCTCAGCTCCTTCAATCACTCCCATTGTCTCACATGGTTTAGACTTACATGTTAATGACCATCGCATGGCTCTCCATTAAATGAACTTCGATGCAAGCTCATTTCTGGGGAGAAAAAACACCGTGGCGACCAGAACGAATCCTTGCTTAATACAAGCCAACTTTGAATCAAACCGGTTTTGTTTTCAGGACTATGGGAGACTTTTCTTCTTTACTCAAGACCGTCACCTCCAAGTTGAAGAGACCCCATCAATCAATTTCTGTCCTGAGTCAAGAATAAGTGCCTTACTAAGAGGAGGTAAATAACATTTTTTTTCCGCTCACACCTTCACCGTCTCGCAAAAACTGATTTTAAGTGCTATTTCCTCGTGCAATGATTAGTTTGAGATACATGGCATGGATATTTTTTGTGTCAAGTTTTCTCTTGTTTCTTTATATACTTCTAAGAGCTGACTAGAAGGAAAGTTTTAAAAAATTAAAACATAACCTGGCAAATGCAATTAAAATGTACCGAAGATCAAAATGTAACGAAATGTTAGTTTCTTTAGGAATATCGTTAAAGACTATGAGAATCAGGATTGCTTGGGGTGAGAGGCGGCACCATGTGCCCCTACCTTATATCGGTTATGGAGTCAGGGGTGACAACCCCTTGAAAGTCACAGCATTTGTTGTGTCGACAAAAAAGAAGAGATAGCCTGGAAAAACAATATTGTTTCCTGTATAAGTTTGTAGAACTGTCATATCTACTGATGAAAAACCTAAACTCAAGAAATACAAACACCTGGTCATGCTTAATTTTTTGATCTCTTGTCGAACTAATAATTTATCATAAATAATTTTTTACCTGTATTGCTGACAAAGATATTATAAACCTACTTTATCGTAATTGTATCAACATTAGCCCGAAATCAACCGGTTACCATTGGCTAAAATATAATTTGGGGCTAAGGTGTATATTGCTGCTCTTTCATAGTTATATCTCCATTTGTGGACATCTCCTTTTTTTCTTGAAACTTCTTCTACCTTTACCTTCTTGAACGTAAAACCTTTTAGGAATCAAAATTACGTTCTGATTCATTATCTTTACAATTTAAGAAACAAGGTTGTTATTGATTTGGTAACCACTGTTTCCAATGCGTTAAAATTTTACCGTTACTGGTACAATTTGGAGATATTGTACAATACGGTGCATCTGGATATTTTGTGGTACAATCCAGCATTTCTGGCGTATCCGTTTCATTTTGATTACATTCACCGGGTTAAGTTTCATTTTTTAACTTTTCTTCTAGTCAGCTCTTAGAAATATATATAAAAGCAAAAGAAAACTCGACAAAAAATACCCCTGCATTTCAAACTAATCATTAAACGAAGATTGCAGCACCAAGCTGCCTGAGGCAAAAACAGCTCCACACATACCTCATCAACCTCAATTTGTTCGAAGTTTCACTCCTTATTCTCTCCTATGACGTTATAATAGCCTTTATATCCGTTTTTATGACCTTTTCCCAACTCATTCGAGGATACTACGTTTTCTTTTTGCTTCAATCGGAAGGCCAAGAAGCCTGATTTTATGCAGCCTATTACCGTCCATCCTTAATATTTTACCCCGGGAAAATGGGGAAGCGCTTGTTGTTTGACATACGAGTAGTGAAACGAGTGCTTAAGTTATCCTTAGGCAATTCCACCGGAAAATTAATTCCATATCCTCCCCGAACATTTGAAGCACCCATGCCTCAAAGAATAATTAAAAAAATCTTAATGTTTAAAAACAAGATAAATTAGCTTCCAAATCAGTTTTATTTCCGATGCCAATCGAGTCCCATGTCATAACTGATAATGAATAAATTTAATCATTTCCAGTCACTTTTGGTCATTTCCTGTCACTTTTGGACCATTGTCAATCATTTCCTGTCACTTTTGGACCATTTCCTGAAAATGCCCGCTGAATAATATTAAGTTAAACAAGATGAAACATATATATTCATACGAGATTTGGGGCTAAACAGAATCCCAAGTCTTTCAGGTCGGATCTGTTGTGGTTCCTTCTCACAGATCTTTGTAAAGTTACTTGTCTAACTAGACATTATGGTAATGATTACTCCCCCAGATCAAGAGAGTTCAAAGCAGGGTAGTATATAATGGATAAAATCATAATAACCACGAGATTCCCACGGAAAAGTATAAAAATGTCAACCAGTGACTCAGTGACCCCCCCCCCCCATCCTAGCTGCATCCCGTGTTATAAAAACATATTGCCAAGCACTAGAAGTGGCTAGCTTTTTTCCAGATCTTTTTTTTTACCACTTTTACAAAGCTCAGCCTCTAAGCACCTATGCATATATTTTTCAAAACTAAGCATCGGTAAAACTACTGTAGCGTAGTCTGAATAAGCAGATATTAGTAAATGCTTCTAAAACAAAACAGTAAATATACATTTGAAATAGTGTGCAATTTCTAACATTATATTTAACCTTAATTTATTCTGTGTCCATGTAACCCACGTCTACTCTTTTTAAAAGTAATTTTGAACCGCTTTCTTGCACCCAACATATAACACCCGTGAACCCATCCGCCAATTCATTTATTTTGCTAACATCTTTTCATGAAATCAAATTTTAAGCACGATACTTTCTAAGTCTTTTTAATCTCGAGACCTGAAAAAAACCTGCAGTACATATCTGGACTTGCCTTCGCGAAGGGTTATTGGTGGACTCTGCAAGGTAATTAACCGTGAATCTCTGGAGCTTATGGTTAAACAAATCAGAGGCAACGCTATAGCCTGTAGTAAAGGCCATAGAGCTCCAATGTTCTATTATTTATTATTATTTTTTCCAGAGGTACTTCATATGAAAGGGGTCATCGTATAAACTTCAAAGGAGGCTCATTTGATTGGACATCGAGAGTTTTAGTGCCTTTTTTAAGAGTCAAAAGTGATCAGAGGGTAACCAGCCCCCCCCCAAACCTTTTTTCCCCAAATACATCCAGTGAAAAATTTGAGGTTACCATTTTGTTGAAGATAGTTCAAATCATGAAACAAAACTCCGGAGTCGACACAAGCCCCCAAGGCCCGGCGGCAGGGGTTATAAGTTATGCCCTGGGGGCAAATATGGTTATTATAGAAGGGATGCTCGTAGACTTCAGAATAGGCTCATTTGATTGGAAATTAAAACTTCTAGTTCACTTTTTTAGATTAAAGAAAAATCGGAGGGATTAGCCCCCCCCCCCCTACGCCCCTCACACCCTTTTTCCCTAATTGCATCAGATAAAATTTTTTAGATAGCCACTTCGTCAAAAATCATTCAAATGTCAAATAAAAAAAACTCCGATGTCGACAAAACCCCCAGGGCGTTGTAAGTTATGCCCTGGGGGCATATATTGTTCTTAGGGAAGCGATGCTCCCATAAACTTCAAAGAGGGCTAATTTGATTGGAAATTGAAATATCTAGTTCACTTAATGTAAGTCAAAAGTGGTCGGAGGGCAGCTCGCCCCCCGGCACCTCCCCCCCCCCCTAACGCATCAGATAAAAATTATGAGATAGACATTTTGTTAAAAATAGTTCAAAGTTCAGGTAACAAAAGCTCCGGTGTCGACACAGCCCCCCAAGGCCCGGGGCAGGCGTTGTAAGTTATGCCCTGGGGGCATATATGGCTGTTTTGAAAGGGATGCTAGTATAAACTTCATAGAGGGCTCATTTCATGGGAAATTGAAAGTTGTAAATTACTTTTAAGAGTCGAAAGGATCGGATGGCAGCTGCCCATCCCTCCCCCCCCAACACCCCCTTTTCCCCCAAATGCCTCAAATAAAAATTTTGTGATACCCATTTGGTTGAATTAGTTCAAGGGTCAGATAACAAAATTTCCTGTGTCGACACAAGCCTCCAGGGCCCGGGGACAGATGTTGTAAGTTATGCCCTAGGGTATATATGGCTGTTATGGAAGGAATGCTCGTATAAACTATAGAGAGAACTCATTTGTTTGGAAACTGAAAGCTATAGTTCACTGTTTAGGAGTCAAAAGAGATAGGATGGCCACTAGTAACCCCACCCACCACCCCACGAAGCCCTTTTTTTCCCCAAAATGCATCAAATAAAAATTTTTATATAGCCAATTTTTTAAAATAGTTAAAATGTTAGAAAAAAAACTCTGGTCTCGACAAAACCACCCATGGCCCGGGGGCAGACGTTGTAAGTTATGCCCTGGAGGCATATATGGTTCTCATGGAAGGGATGCTCGTATATACTTCAGAGACGGCTAATTTGTTCGGAAAGAGATGTTTCTTGTTCACTTCTTAAGATTCAAAAGAGATCAGAAGGCAACTAGCAACCACCCCTCCCCCACGCCCTTTACTCCAAATTCATCAGGTAAAAATTTTGAGATAGCTATATAGTTAACACGTCAGATAACGAAAAGTCTGTTGTCAACACAACCTCTCAGGGCAGGGATTGTAAGTTACGCACTGGGGGCATATATGGTTCTTATGGAAGAGATGCTCGTATAAACTTCAGACAGGCCGCATTTGATTGTAAATTGAAAGTTGTAATTCAATTTTTATGAGCCAAAAGTGACCGGACGGCAGCTAGCCTCCCCCCCCCCACGCCCATTTTTCCCCCAAATGCATCAGATAAAAATTTTTGGATAACCATTTTGCTAAAAATAGTTCAAGGGTCAGACAACAAAATTACCTGTGTCAACACAGTCTCCCAGGGCCTAGGGGCAGGCGTTGAAAGTTATACCTGGGGGGTGTATATGGTTCTTACGGAGGGGCTGCTCGTATATACTTCAGAGAGGGCTCATTTGATTAGAAGTTGAAAGTTCTAGTTCGTTTTTTTTATAGTCAAGAGATCGGAGGGCAACTACCCCCTCTCCCTCCAAGCCCTTTTTTTCCCAATATGCATCAAATAAAAAATTTTAGATAGCCATTTTGTAAAATACTGAAAAGGTTAGATAACAAAAACTCCGGTGCCGATACAACCCCCTAGGCCTGGGGGCAAGCTTTGTAAGTAATGCCCTGGGGGCATATATGGTTCTTATGGAAGGGATGCTCGTATATACTTCAGAGAGGGCTAATTTTTATGAAAGTTCTTGTTCAGTTTTTAAGAGTAAAAAGATATTGGAGGGCAACTAGCCCCCCCCTACACCCCCTTTTTTCCCAAATGCATCAGGTAAAAATTTTGAAATACCTATTTTGTTAAAAATACTTTAACAATGAGATAATAAAAGCTCTGGTGTCAACACAACCCCTCTAGGGCCCGGGGGAAGTCGTAAGTTATGCCCTGGGGGCATATATATCTCTAATGGAATGGATGCTCGTCAAAACTTCCGAGAGGCCTCATTTGATTGGAAATTGAAAGTTGTATTTAATTTTTTAAGAATCAGAAGATCTCCATGGGCAGCTTACCCCCCCCCCCACCCTTTCCGCAACGCACTTTTTCCCCAAAGCTATCCAATAAAAATTTTGAGATAACCATTTTTTTAAATAGTTTGAACATCTAATAACAAAAACTCCGGTGTCAACACAAACCCCAGGGCCCGGGAGCAGGCGTGGTAAGTTATGCCCTGGAGGCAAATATGTTTCCAATGGAAGGGATGCTCGTTCAAACTTCAGAGGGTGCTCAATTGATTGGAAATTGAAAGTTCTAGTTCACTTTCATTTATGCCTCAATAGCAAAATAATTTTGTTCGTTTTAACCTTGATTTGCATGTTCAGCTTAAGCTATACTCGTTTTGAGATTTATTTATTCATTTATATTAGTACCTGTTGTATGTTTTTTTTGCAATGATTGTTTGTTTAATTCTTATTCAATGTAAATTCAATCTTATTTATTCCCACTATTTATGGAAGAGGTCGTCGCTTAAACTTTGGAAGGGCTCAACTGATTGGAAATCAAGAGTTCTAGTGCCCATTTAAGGAGTCAAAAGTGAACGGAGGGCAGTAGAGGAGGGGGTCCGACTCCGAACGGGACTCCTTATATGGGCATAGAATACTGACAGGGCTCCTAATAAGGGCATAGAGTCATTAGGGAGAACACGTGGTTAATGGAGTCAATGACCTCTTTTTCCAAGGTCGATTTATTTGATGTTTCTATGTGTAATAACTCCGGAACGAAGGTTGCACATGCGCATTGAATTCTAACGGGAGCAATGTTATTGATCTAGGACTCGAGGGGGAAGTGAATTTCCGAGAAAATGATTGCGTAATCGTTCGTGAATGTCATGGTGTCCAGAAATAGTATTTGTTGTTGTTGCTCTAGGCAATGTTATGAGTTTCCCGGAATTTGGAACACCTGTGCTGTCGACCTCAATTCACCTATTGTGAATCAATAATTCCCCTTAGAAACAACAAATTAATTTCCCCTTTCTTGACAGATCAATCAATCAATGACATCATCTGTCAGACTTTAAAAATTTTCGCCCTAGAAACATTTCTCCAGGAATAGATCCAAATCATTAATGTCTTTGCCTCGGGAACAACTCTTTTGGTCGAACTCCAAAGGATATTAATAACCAAAGGCCATGGAAACAATTAGGCAAGAAACATCTTAGCGATGAATTGTTTTAGCGCGCGAAAAGGTTTCTTATTAATTTGAAATGCGTTAGCGCAGAGATGCCAATAACAAAGGAACACGCTGAATTTACGTTTAGGGATTATTTGGGCGAAACCGTTTTAGACAGGTTATGGAACTATTTCGGCGAAACAGATAGAGACATTTTAAAAGAAGATTTTTGAAGAGATTTTGGAAGAGGTTTTGAGTGTGGTCGTTATAATACACAAGTTTCATTTGAACAGTGTTGTGAGGTCCTCTAACCCAACCCCAAAGGGTTCCAATCCTCCTACCCCAACCCCGAAGGAAGCCCCCG